>NC_047138.1:22436934-22490854 GCF_009829125.3 Periophthalmus magnuspinnatus | reverse complement strand
AGATAGCAGTGAATAAAAAAATAACCCAACTGAGCTGATATGCCGGAATTTAAAGGTACACTACACAACTTCACTGGTAGAGGGTAAGAAACGTTCTGGTCTTCTAGGAGATGTCATTGCTTTGCCTGGAATGTCCAACAATATAGCATTAAGCTTATCTATCTTGTATATATATATATTTTTTTGCTCCAACCTGACCTGTAACTTGTCCTGGTGGCGTCGCCTACTTGTCCTCCATGGGGATAGATAAAAGTTTAAAATAAAGTTTCCATGGAAACAAGCAGGTGGCAACAGTAGAGGTCATAAAAAACATCTTCAATTAAAAATAATGAATATAGTCACTAGCAACATTTATTGACCCTCACTGGTGCCATGCAACATGAGGGAAGGGGGCTATATTGTGCCCTCTTTATATTACACCTGCTGCCTTCGCCCTGTATGGAGCTCAACAGTCCCAGTCACTTCAAAGCCTACTGTGATTCCGGGAGTTGAAACTAACCAGCTACGTGCTCACTAATATCCATAACACGGTTGTTTTAAGTCCAAAAAGCACATTTAAAATGCAAGATTCAGCAAAATGTTTTAATAACTTAGCAGTTTATAAAGTTTCAGAAACAGGTCTTGTGGTCATTAGATATCACGTAGCTGATTAGACCTGAGAAAGCTTTCAAAATTTTTATTTTAGTGTCTTTGCAAAAACTGAATGAAAAATTGACTTCTTGTGCAAAAAATTTTCATAACTTTCTTGCCTTTGTTTTGTTGTGAAGATATGCGAAACAAAACACTACATGCACTGTAATGTTCCCACATCACTTTAGTCATTCTGAAACAAACCTGACAAAACAAAACAATAACACACATGTCCATGAATCTGAAATGATACAAAAGCACTGACATAAAGCAGAGGTCTTGGGAAGAATCAACATAGCGATAATAATAAAGTAATACATGAGTAAAAAATAGAACAATTGACATTTTATGTTTAGAGTTCTGTACGCTGTAAATATAACAACTGCAAATAAGAGTAACTGAGTACTTGTAAAACTACTACAGCGGTAAACAAGCTGAACTTATTCCGTATAGTCCATACTTACCCATATTATAATAAACATGGCATAACACACAAAATAATGATACACTTCCAAAAAAAAAATAATGGCAAAAGGCCAAAATAGTCAAAAACGTGTAGATGTTCAACGTTAGTATTTTTTTTTTTTTTTTTTTACAACTCAGCCAGTCGTACTATTCCAAAAAGGGCATGAATCCATCTCTTCACTGTAATCTCCACATCTTGTATTTAAAAATAGTTTGTCTGTTAAACACAAACATCTCATACATTAGGGGGAAAAACATATACACGATTACTGGCAGGTTTTTCCAGTTTTTATAAAATCTGACTTAAATGACTATTGGAATCCTTATTGATTGTAAAAGTGCAGAAGCCACATTCAAACTTCCTCTTCAAGCTGGGACTCATTCATTTTGCCTTTCGGTCCATAAATCCATTTGGCATTACTTTAGGGAACAATTCACGATTACTGGCCAGATTTTTTAAAATGTGACAAAAAAGTTCTTGAATACTCAGACACTAAACTGTAGGAAATCCATATTGATTGTAACAGTGCAGAAGCCACATTCAAACTTCTTCAAGTACGGTATTGCCTTTCAGTCTGCTTTTCTGTTGTTAATATTTGTGATGCCATTCACACTGGCCCACGCTCACCTCCTCGATGTCGATGTTCTTCCGGGACTTGTAGATGAACTCTCCTATGGCCACAAACACGGAGAGCACAAGCCCAGCAGCCAGCACGATGAAGATGCCTCCGATGTTCTCCACGCCCAAAGCGCTCGCTTCTTTGCTATCCTCCTCTGGGCAGCCATTCCCTCTCCACCACTTCTCCTTCATCATGTGGAGTTTGCCTTCCTCCTGCAGCTGTAAAATGGCAATGGTCACCTTGTCTCTGTATGGGGAGCCTGAAAGCATGAGATGGACTTTTAGGAGTTATCTGAGCAAAATCGCGCCAGTACAGATATATGCAGGTATAAGCAGCTCTTGAGTGTGGGTATGAATGTGTGTTAGCATGTGAAAAGTGCTTATAAACTCTAGGATGTTCAGAATACATAAGGTAAGTGAGGAATAACTTTGGACCATTGCAAAACATTTTAAATTAACTATGAATGAACTTTAATGAACTTACTCAAAGATGTATATCAACCAATTTATGCATATATGAGTAACCCTGTATTTTCTGAATCAAACCTGACATCTGTACCAGGAAACTGAAACCCATCTATAGAACTTTAATCAAACAGAAGGGTGATGGTTCAAACGAGACCTAAATGGGCAACACACTTCCCACAAAGTCTGTTCAACACAATTATTGTATGGCTATGGTGGCTGGTTGTAACACAAAGGGCTTCAGGTATAAAGAATCTAGACCTAGGCAGTGACACAAAAAAATTGAATTGCAGTTAACTGCATGCTTGAATTGCGAGAAATCATGATTAATCACAATGGGACTTTGTTAATTGAAAGTCTAAATAATATAAAAAGGCTCAGTATTTGCCTATTTTATAATTTTTCTAATGTTTACATTCAAATATAGAAATGTTATTTACCCTTTTGAAGCTGAACCTATTTTTTTCCTGTGATTGTCCTGTGTAGTCTGCTTCTCCTTTCTGTTCCCTATAAACCTAATGGAAGGTTCCTAGAGTCCTGGTTTAGTTTTGCTTTAATCCTGATTCGAGTCCGGTAAAGGTCAGTCTTCCTATTTAGTCCTGGTTCAGTTCTGGTTCAGTTTTGGCTCTAATTCAAACCAGCTCACTGGATACTAAATATGTGGGATTTTAATATCTCTGTAGTTTTCAGAGTAAACATGATTTGACAGGAGAGGTATACACATGGCCGCTGGATCGCTAATCCTCCATGCGCATAATGAGTCATGTATTTAAAGTCACTCTTGGTTTGCAGACTGTAGCTTTCTCTCCTTTCAGTGACTCTTTTTGGAGTTTAAAAACTCGGCGATTTGAGCTCGTCTCTGTACAGCAGGACTCTCTTGCTCATGTCTCATGAGTGGTGAGAGAGACAAATGTGTGTGTATGTGTAGAGCAGAGAGAGAGAGACAAATATGTGTCTATGTGCTGAGTGGAGAGAGAGGAAAAGGTGAGACAGCTGCTCACAGACCAGAGCAGGGCTTTTTGATCCTGTGTTTTTGACTGATACACATGACCTATGTTAGCATGAGTTAATGCAATAGATGTGCCCAGCCCTAAAAGACACCTAACAAACACACAACAGGCGCACAGTGATTACCCTCACATTATGAAGTCAAAGAAGATATTTTGCAGTAGAAAAGTGTGTGTGTTACCAATAGGAGTTCCGACGCCATAGCCCTTGGAGTCTATGAGGCCTCCTATTTGGGTGAGGTTGCAGTTCCTCTGGCTGATGTACTCGATGCTGGTGGACTCCATGAGCAGGGCATAGTCTGTGGTGAGGACACGCTGGATGCCCTCTCGGTTGTTCTTCACCAGAGCTGTGTTCTTCCTGCTGCTCATGAACGCCCACATCTTCTCATATGTGGAGATCTTGGATTTCTGTCAGGGCAAAATCAAATTAAATCACCTTAATTTGTAATTTTATTAAAACACACAGAATCAGTTAGACAATTTGCTTTTCTAAAAAAAAACACTCATCTAAAATCTATTTTGAAAATAAATGAGGCTTTCAGTTTCATGTCGTGTAATATTCTGATTCAACTCTGGAATGGCTCCTTTAGTTTCCAAGTTAGGAAAAGGACTTTCAGTAGAATACTTCAAGTTGATTGTGTGTCATCTAGCATATTTTTTGTCTAATGCAAAACGAGTTTTTAACTCTGATAAAACAGAAGTATGACCTACCATTAGCTGGACACATTCAAACAGATGGATGGGACCCTCACAAAATGGACTCTCGCTTACTATTTAAATGTGCCTATGTACAAAAAAATGGGGCTATGTAAATTATTGTACAGGTGTGTACAGTGCATCCCGGGCAAGCAATAAGTACAGTTCATCCACTATAAATGTCTCTGTTCTGCTTATGCTTTTCCCTTCTCCTCATCTCATCTAAAATAAATAAAATAAAAGGTGTCACAAGGGTAAACTAAATCTGAGCCCTGAGACTAGCACTCACATTAGCATGCTAACCGCATAAAATGACAGCACACTTTTACACAGAGCTTCAGAACGATGATACCTTAAAGAAGGTCATGGTGGATCCGTCTCGCACTGCTCCGTACTCGATCTTGGTTTGTTTGGCCAGATCATCTGCAGAGTCAATGGGTGAGTCCATCCTCTCCACTGTGAGGAAGGCTGCCAGGTTAGCAGTGTAGGAGGAGATGATGATGAGCGTAAAAAACCACCAGATGCCCCCGACAATCCTGGTGGACAGCGCTTTGGGCATCAGCTCTGACCCTTGCTGCATGAGAGCTCCCACCCCAAACCACACACTGTTGATGAGGGTGAAGTTGTTCTCCACCACGTCTGAGTCGGGGTTACATGGGTGAGGGTTATACCACTCGTAAGGGGTGAACCTGCAGGGAAAAATAACTTGAGTAGTTTTGTAGCCTACAGTAAAATCGCCATGTAAAACAAACTACACTTACTACCACCTAGAGTTTTTGCAAATTTGTTGTTTACTTTGGGTTAGGGTTAGGACTCTTTTCCTCTGCACCCATCTTGTTGTGTTTTCAACAAAACAAATGGACATAAATATCTAAATATTAATAATATTATTATGTTTTGGATGCTGACACTAACCATGCACAGCAAGATGTATTCTCGCAATATTTGTGAGTTCACAAACATACGGGAATACATCTTGGCATGCATCCTCTGGTGCAATAGGGCAGACCAATCATAGAGCAGCACTGAGGTTTGTGCGGAAGCCAAAGGCAAAGCACTCAAGAACCAAAACAAACATAGCAAACACTGTTTGTGAAAATGTGCAGAAGGTAAGCACTTTGTGCATTTGTGGACAGTTAAGATGTCTGTGCTTTTCTCTCAACTGGATGTAACAAAAGTTTTAATTTTTTCTTGTTGTGATGCTTTGACCTATCAGATTCAAATAATTGGCATGTCATTCCATGTTTTACGATCACTTACAGTGAGAGTCATCCCAGATTGATAGTGTGTAGAACCCAATTCAGCGTGGCATACATATCAATGTGGCATCAGCCAAGTTATGCTGACACACTTTTTGAGAGAATTTCCATTTCTGTGCTGTACTGAGGGTGCTGACTGTGACCCCAATCCTTGTTATCTTGGCCTGTGTTATTCCTACAGACTGGACTGAAGTAGATCAGACTGGACAACAATATTACAATGTTTTGATGCTGGGTCCTGTACTAATGGTAAACTTCTCCTACATTTCAACTCCAGCATCATGTCTCTTCCTCCAGCTCTCTGGCTACTACAATTTATTTTACAACAACAATGACATACCAACATACTAGATGGCTGCAGACTTACCAGCAACTTAGAACTCAAAACAGGGGACACCGTGTAGAAAAATTTCAAGTTACATATGTCAAGGTTTTATGTAATGCATATGATTCTATTAAGAAAACAAAAAGACAATTGCTGAGCTACCCTTTAAACACAGACATGTTCTTCAAGTGTATGGTGGGAGTTTAGACATGGTTTAGTTCAGACTGAAGAATATTCTGGCAAAATTTGTCTTGCACTAGTAGGGATATATTGTATAAGCAGCTCCTGAGGTTAAACTATGTCTGCTGTTTGCTGTCTGCATCTAATTATAAAGAATTTTATTGCCAGAGAATCATGACTAGTTGTTGTTATCATTACCTTGAGGGCAAACTCCACTCTTCTCTTTGAAAGACGTGAAAAAAGCTTATAAACTCATCATAGTGAATAATTACGATGCTCAGAATGCATAAGGTAAGTGAGAAATAAACAGCAAACAATTGGTACATTTAAAATGTACCAATTCTGCTCTTCACACTAAAACTTTAATACAGCACCTTGAAGTCCCCATTTACTCTTGGTTTTGTCCAGTTTAGTACGATGAGTATTTTCAGAGGTGGTGGCAAAAGATTTGAAAATCTGTGGTGTTAGTACAAAATATGATTCAGGACAAAAAAATAACCAGCTACAGTGGGGCAATGAAGTATTTAGTCAGCCACCAATAGTGCTAGTTCTCCCACTTAAAAAGATTAGAGAGGCCTGTAATTTTCATCATAGGTACCCGTCAACCATTAGAGACAAAATGAGAAAGAACAATCCAGAAAATCACATTGTCTGATTTTTTATTTGCAAATTATGGGGGAAAATAAGTATTTGGTGTATAACAACAGTTCATCTTGATACTTTGTTATATACCCTTTGCTGGCAATGACAGAGGTCAAACGTTTTCTGTAAGTCACAAGGTTTTCACACAATGTGGCTGGTAGTTTGGCCCATTCCTCTATGCAGATCTCCGCTAGAGCAGTGATGTTTGGTTTTTTTGGCTGTCGCTGGACAACACAGACTTTCAACTCCCTCCAAATATTTTCTATGGGTTTGAGATCTGGAGACTGGCCGGGCCACTCCAGGACCTTAAAAAATGCTTCTTACAAAGCCACTCAATCGTTGCCCAGGCGGTGTGTTTGGGATCATTGTCATGCTGGAAGACCCAGCCACGTTTCATCTTCAATGCCCTTGCTGATGGAAGGAGGTTTTCACTCAAAATCTCACGATACATGGCCCCATTCATTCTTTCCTTTACATGGATCAGTTGTCCTTATCCCTTTGCAGAAAAACAGCCCCAAAGCATGAGGTTTCTACCCCCATGCTTCATAGTAGGATTGGTGTTCTTTGGATGCAACTCAGCATTCTTTCTCCAAGAAACATGACAAGTTGAGTTCTTACTAAAAAGTTCTAGTTTGGTTTCATATGACATTCTCCCAGTCCTCCTCTGGATCATCCAAATGCTCTCTAGCAAACTGCCTGGACATGTACTGGCTTAAGCAGAGGAACACGTCTGGCACTGTAGGATTTGAGGCCCAGCGTAGAGTGTTACTGATGGTAGCGTTTGTTACTTTGGTCCCAGCTCTCTGCAGGTCATTCACTAGGTCCCCCCGTGTGGTTCTGGGATTTTTGCTCATCGTTCTTGTGATCATTTTGACCCCACGGGGTGAGATCTTGCCTGGAGCCCCAGATCGAGGGAAATTGTCTTCCATTTTCAAATAATTTCTCCCACAGTTGATTTCTTCACACCAAGCTGTTTACCTATTGCAGATTCAGTCTCCCCAACGTGGTGCAGATCTACAATTTTGTTACTGGTGTCCTTTGACAGCTCTTTGGTCTTGGCCATAGTGGAGTTTGGAGTCTTGACTGTTTGAGGACAGATGTCTTTTATACTGATAATGAGTACAAACAGATGCCATTAATACAGGTAACAAGCATAGTACAGAGGAGCCTCTTAAAGAAGAAGTTACAGGTCTGTGAGAGCCAGAAATCTTGCTTGTTTGTAGGTGACCAAATACTTATTTTACTGAGGAATTTACCAATTAATTTATTAAAAATCTTACAATGTGATTTCCTAGATTCTTTCCCCCCATTCTGTCTCTCATAGTTGAAGTGTATCTATGATGAAAATTGCAGGCATCTCTCGTCTTTTTCAGTGGGAGAACTTGCACAATTGGTGGCTGAATAAATACTCTTTTACCCCACTGCATAGCTATACTGAGTTTCATGGCCACGTGATAAACATTCATATCTCCCAAATGAGTTTACCTGGCAATGACAAAGAGCACACAGCTGACCCCCAGACAGGCCAGCAGCACATACATCCAGATGTCGGGGGAGAGAGGGTTGAGGAAGGAGAAGACACCCGGGTTGGTGCCGTTGGGTTTGTGGTACAGGATACTGATGCCCAGGGTCATGAAGGGCTTGGAGAAGTCGATCACCTTCTCCCGCACATATGTGATGGTGAGGGGGGCCACTGCAAGGTCTGCCACCTGGAAAAACAGATTAGATTATGTCATGTATCTAGGATTTGATCATGTCTAAAGTACTGTCGCCACGATACTGAAATTTCTATACTAAACTCAATTTCTTTAGACAGTAGAATGTAATTTTCAACATTAAATAATAGTACATTGCTTTATATTATTATGTGGCCTTATATCTGTGTTATCCTTCAGTTGTCCAGTTAGGTTCCATACTGGTTCATGGGCGTATACCAGTGACGTGCAGTCAGGGGAGGCAGGTGACACCTCACCTGTCATTACAGAGAAAAAATTAATCAAATGGTTATATTTATCCATTGATTTGTACTATAAAGTTATTATCTATTTAACTTTGCAATTTTTATTCATTTTTTATTCAAAATCGCTAAATTTTTACTTTTACCAAATACTGAGAAGAGACATGTGGAGAGGCACCAGCTGTTCGTGCCTCACCATGGACTGACTGTTGTACGCTCAGCAGTGACAGCTACTGCTTTAAGCGGCTGTGAAAAGGTACCGGGTGAGGCACGTAGTCACCTGGGCTCATGGTAGGGGCACTCGTGGGAGAAGAGATTCTTGCAACTCCTGGAGCAGCAGAATAGTGACAGCAAGCTACAATTCAGAATTAGCAAGTCAAGTTTAGCAATCCGTTTGCTTTTTTCTTCTTATCTGGCCCTACTTTTTAAAATGTGTTTATATGTGTTTATTTCATACTATTAGAGCTATTTCATATGGATTTCGGAACTTTTTTTTTAAAAAAATTCTGGCTCCAACTCATTTACTTTCTGACACCTGGTTTACATGTTTGTAAATCTGATTGTGATGACATCATGAACCCCACCACACGTCACTGGCGTATACTAGTCTATGTGATCTTGTACTTGTTTTGAAACAGCTCAAGTTCATTCTAAAGCTATTCATTTCAGTCCTGTTAATCTGACTTTTTTTAGTATCAATACCTGCTCAAATGAGTATCTAGTTCCAATACTTGTTTTAATATCTATTAGTATCTAATTCTCGATACTTTTGACAACCTTAGTCTAGAGGGACTGTATGTCTCTATGAATATTTACTTCAAAAACTGTCTATTGTCAGAACAAAATCTACAAATGTTGTTCCTGATCTTTTGTTGTTAGGGATTGAGTCAGTATATTAAAGCTGTGGTGCAATGTCCTCCACTATCAACATCACACATAATGTACAATTATAAAACATAAGCCTTAATGATACTGTCACTTACAGATACCAAAGTAGAACTAGTAATTACAAAGTCAAGACATTGTAATTTTGATATAGAATAGGGTTGTCAAAAGTATTGAAAATCAGAGACTAGTCAATTCTAAAACTAGCATCAAAACTAGCAGGTGATGATACTGAAAAAAATGTATCATCAGAACTAATGTAGGACCACATGGTATAATAAGCAAACACTATTATTTTCTGGTGAAAATTACAATATTGTTAAAAAAAGAGCTTTTAAAATGATCATTTGGGTATCTAAATGGGGTATCGAGTCTATTCTTTAGTATCAAGTTGAGTTTGTAATGTTAGTATCGTGGCAACACTAATACAGAAAATGTTATGATGTAGTCATATGAACTCAACAGTACTCATATACAGTTAAGAGAGTTTATGATTTGTTAGCAAAAATGTACTAGTATATTGCAAAGCTCAACAATTTTGGGATAGTATCACTTGCAATTTTAAGTTTAATATGTTGTCGTTGTAGCACACAAAGATATACCATACTACTTTATTTATTCATGCTCACATGAAGCTTTAAATCAACTTGTCAAGTCAAACATTAATGCTGACAAACACTAACACAAATTTCTTTTGCCTGTTTTGTTTGTTTGTGTACTATGTAACTTTTTTGTGGAGTGTCTAACACTTCCTTGTCTCCATGAAGATGTTATTGCTTTGCCTGGAATGTTCGAGAGTATGGCATCAAACCAGTCTAACTCCATAAATACAAGCAGATGCATGTATTCAATGTATTTTTTTAAATACACGAGTAATTGAATAAATGCAAGTTACAAGCATTTACACCATACTGTCAAACATTACAGGTAAAGCAAAAACATCATGGAGACAAATAGGTGGCCAACCCAGAAAATGTGCCAGAAAATTTGCATAGTGCATCTTTAAAATGGAACTAAACACCTAAACTCCACCAGATTTCAAATAGAGCTCCTGAACTGGGCAGTACCTGGAGGACTGAAGGAGAGAGTGAGGAAGGTCGAGGGGTGGGGTCTCGACATATAAGAAACGTGTGATTAGTCTAACAGGTATCCACACTTCAATCTCCACCCATGCAGCCAGGTGTTTATAATCAGAAACGCCTGGCTTTAACTAGGGCATCACCAACTACTTTTTTTTTTACAGAGGTCAATGAAGGCAGCACACACTTATTGTTTAATTTACCTAATTTGCACTAAAGTTGCCAAATATGACTAGGAACAGTAGATAATGCTGTCAAAACACCATATACACAGTTTAGTAGTGAAATATTGTGTTGAGTTTCACTTTCATTTGTCTTACTCACATGATCGATGAGTTCGCGTACCATGCCGTTCCACTCGCCCTTGTCATTCTGAGCTCCATACTTTCCATCGGACACCAGTTTGACCTCATAGGAGAAGCCCAGGATGTTGGACAGTTCTTTGAGCAGGTCCAAGCAGTAGCCTTCAAAACGGTCATTCCCATACAGAGGCTTGTCCGACTTCTTATACATCACATAAGGGTTTTCCTACAGTTGTGTATGGAGATATACGAGACATTTTGAGATCAAAACTCTAGAGCTAGAGTTCAGGAGTGACATTTCGGGCAATAGGTAACTACCGTAAATTTCGGACTATAAGCCGTGACTTTTTCCCCACGCTTTGAACCCTGCGGCCTGTACAACAGTGCAGCTTATTTAGAATTTTGTGAAAATACCTCATGTTACAATATGAAAACCTGTGGCTTATATTCAGGTGCGGCTTATACATGTACAAAATTGATTTTCTTTTCAAATTTAGCTGGTGCGGCTTATATTCAGGTGCGCTCTATAGTCCAAAATTTACATATATATATATATATATATATATATATATATATATATATATATATATATATATATATATATATATATATATATACACACATACATAATAGCTTATCAAGATTTATCAAACATATATACTTAACAGTCAAAAGTTTGGACATACTTTCTCATGTTTACTGCTCTCTATAGTTTATATACATACAGAAGACATCAAATATATGAAGCAAGATTTATGGAATTATGTAGCAAAAGGTTAAATAACTTTTTTTTTTATATATATATTTGATTGTCATGTATCCACCCTTTACTTTGTTGACAGCGATGCAAACCCTTGACCTTCTCACAAAATGGCTCCGGAAATGGCTTTCACTTCACAGCTGTGCCTTGTGCCATGTCAAGGTGAAGAAATGCCCTGACAACCAGTGACCAAAAGAAAGGGTGGCTATTAAAAAAAACAAAACAACAATCTAAAACTAGTTTTGAGTTATTTTGAATTCATTTTTTGTTTATTTTTTACTTATTTTTACTACATTTCATGTGTCCATTCATAGTTTTGATACCTTCAGTGAGAATTTACATTGTAAATGGTGAAAATGATGAAAATAAAGAAGTAACAAGAATTAAAAAGTGTGTCCCTACTTTTGACTAGTAGTGTAGTTACTGGTTAAGGTGCAACACTGCAGGTTGATAGGGAAAAAATACATTTTCAAACATGCATGGATAATGATCCAAAGGTCGATTTTTGCACAATACTCCCTTTTTGCCCCCTCCTTGAACCGCCAACTTACAGTGGTGGAGGAGTATGATCCTGGGAACTATGTTGTCGGGGACTTCATGTCCCTGGTAGGGTTACCCATGATAAATAGGTCCTGGGGGGTGGGTCAGACTAAGAGCGGTTCAGAAACCCTTTATGATGAGGATGCAATCAAGGTCAGTTACGTCACCCAGACTGGCGTTACTGAAGCCCTACTCTGGAGCAAGGCCTGGGGTGGGTGCTCAACAGGGAGCACCTGGTGGCCAGGCCTTTCCCCACAGGGTCCGGCTGGGCACAGCCCAAAGGAGCGGCGTGGGGCCATCCTCCCCCGGACCCACCAACTGCGGGAGGATCCGTGAAAGGCTGGTTTGGAGAAAGCTGTCCGGCATTCGAAGGAGGGGGCCTCAGCATCCGGATCTCCAGACATGGAGACTCTGGCTCTGGGACACCGAATGTCACCTCGCTGGGGGAGGAGCCTGAGCTTGTCCAGGAGTTTGAGTGTTACGGCTAGATATAGTCATCACCTCTACGCACAGTTTGGGCTCTGGATCCCAACTCCTTGAGAGGACCCTGCATAAGAGGGTGCAGCCCCTCTCATTGAAGGGTGTGTTGGAGTTCACCCCAGTGAACAAGAGGATCGTGCCCCTGCACCTTTGGGTCAGTGACAGGTCTCTCACTGTTGTGTCGGCATACAGGACGAATAGCAGTGTAGAGTCGGAGGGGGTCCGGTTCAGAGACCACAGGATCTTAGACCTGTTGTTTGCAAATGATGTTGTCCTGATTGCTTCATCGAGCCAGGACCTGCAGCAGGCAATGGGGCGGTTTGCAGCTGAGTATGAAGCTCCTCCAAATCCGAGGTCATGGTTCTCGACCAGGAAAAGGTGGCTTCCAGGTGGGTGGAGAGTTCTTGCCTCAAGTGGAGGAGTTCAAATATCTCGGGGTCTTGCTCACGAGTGGGGGGGATGGAGCATGAAATTGACAAGCGGATCGGTGCAGCATTTGTGGTGATGCAGTGGCTGTATTGGACTGTTGCTCTCAATTTACTGGTCAATCTATGTTCCTACACTCACCTATGGTCATGAGCTTTGGGTAATTACCAAAAGGACAAGATTGTGGATACAAGGGGCCGAAGTATGAGTATCCTCTGCAGGGTGGCTGGGCGGTCCCTTAGAGACAGGGTGAGGAGATCGTTCACAAGGGAGGATCTCGGAGTAGAGCCACTGCTCATCTACATCAAGAGGAGCCAGCTGAGGTGGCTTGGGCACCCTGGACACCTCCATGGGGAGGTGTCCTGGAGCCCGCTGGAGGTACTATGTGTTTCGGCTGGCTTGGAACCGCCTTGGGGTGCTACCAGAGGAGGTGGACGGGCCCCATTTTTGCATAATAAAATGGTAAATTTTGCCTCTTTTTTTCTTAAATTAGTCAATATGTAGTGAGAGAAAACTGACCAAAAACAAAATATTGAAAAAAGTTTTGCCTGTAGTGTCTCACCTTAAAAAACAAAAATAAATATACATATAATCCTTATAATTTTTTCAGTGCCTAAAAGTGCATAAAACTGCTAAAACCCTTTTGAATTGTGGTGTATGTTTTTGTGTTTTTCTTACCAGAATAGTGGTGACGATGAGTGTCCGGTTGGCCATAGAGTCTGTTACATTGGTAGAAGTGTCTTTGTTGTTTTCTGTCAAATTAAGGCCAGTGTTGGAATTCCACACTCCAATCTAGAGAAAAATGACACATTAGAAGTTAGTCATATTGAAATGAACATTACAGTATTATTTGATTTAATAGGGGTCAGAGGTCAGAGAGGAGATAGGTAGCATTTGTGAATACAGTACATAATGGCATTATGGCACCTATGTTTATGACTGTGCTACTACTGTCATGTAAGAGAATATTATTGTAATTCTCTTTTTACTTGTTTTAACAAATCAGCAGTCACTCGTCTCCAGTTGGTCCAGAACGCTGCAGCGAGGCTTTTAACAGGAACCAACAGAAGGGCACACATTACTCCGGTTTTATCCTCTTTACACTGGCTACCTGTCAAATTTAGAATTGATTTTAAAATTTTAGTTTTGACTTATTCAGGTCCCTGAATATATCTCGGAAATGCTGGTTCCTTACACCTCTGGCCGCTCCCTCTGGTCTTCGGGCCAAAACCTTTTGAAGGTCCCTAAGACCCGGTTTAAAACTCGAGGAGACCTGTCCTTTCAAGCAGTAGCCCCTAAACTGTGGAATGCCCTGCCCTTGTCTCTTCATGTGGCTGACTCTGTTGACTCCTTTAAAAAGCAGCTGAAGACACTGTTATTCAGACAAGCTTTTAGTTAATTTACTACTCTTTGTCTTATTTTATCTGTTGAACATTTATTGTTATCTATTTTTATCTATTTTTATTTGCACTCTGTAAAGCACTTTGTGATTTTATCTGTGAAAGGTGCTATATAAATAAAGTTTACTTACTTACTTACTTACTTATTAAAACTATTATTCTAAATCAAAAGTTGCCAATTAATTAATCTAAAAATCTTTGTATAAAATGGCAGGTGTTATCATATTTTGCAAGATAAAAAGTGAAGGAGGCTACAAGGGGCTCTAGGGAGAGAGAGGAGAGAGATCTTGGAGGGGGTCTATGGGCCAGAGAGCACAAGACCACTGTGTATTAGCTCCATACAAACCTTTTTCCACACTTTGTTCAGACGATTGGTGCCTGGGTTTGGCTTGTAGAAATAACAAGGACAAGTATTTAACACATACAAGACTGTCATATGAGTAGCTTAAGTTCTACACACCAGACCTCACCAGATCAGATTTCACGCCAGAGTCGAGACAGCACTAATCAGAGTCCAGACCTACATCCTCCTGAGTCTTTGGTACAGGCACCAGAACAAAATCCAGATTGCACATCAGAGCAGAGAGTAGACCACAACCTAGACCAAAGTAAGCATCGATTCCACTGGTTCACTTTGGAGCAGATCAGTATGGCCCCCAGTGTCTCCACTGTCTAAAATGAGCCATACCACCCCGTTTGAGGGGTCCGAAGTGAACCCTGGAGCTTACTGACGAATTGCTTTAGCTAAGGCACCGCTACACAAGAATCAAGATGATTGGGCAAGAGAGAATGTAGACTCAAAACAGCAAAAAGCAAATATAAACAGAAAATAGTATCTCACCACTGACTTGATGTCATATTTCCAGTTATAGCAACATTATATTTTGAGCTGATATGCATCGCAAAATCTAACATGAGCCAAACCCAATGCACTGCATACAAAGAAATTAAAACACATAATAGAGGTGCAGATAAGTGAAATAAATGCAGAACAAGCTGATGAAAAAACAGTAGTTACACTAGCTTTAGCCATGTCTCACAGTACCATAAGTGATTTTTATTATTTTTTTTCTGAAATTTGTGTTATAATTATGACTATAATGACCATAGGTGAGGGTAGGTATGGTCATGAGCTCTGGGTAATGGCCGAAAGGACAAGATCGCGGATACAAGCGGCTGAAATGGGCTTCCTCCGCAGAGTGGCCGGGCGCACCCTTAGGGATAGGGTGAGGAGCTCGGTCACACGGGAGGAGCTCGGAGTAGAGCCGCTGCTCCTACACGTTGAGAGGAACCAGCTGAGGTGGCTCGGGCATCTGCTCAGGATGCCTCCTGGACGCCTCCCTAGGGAGGTGTTCTGGGCATGTCCCACCGGGAGGAGGCCCCGGGGAAGACCCAGGACACGCTGGAGGGACTATGTCTCTCGGCTGGCCTGGGAACGCCTTGGGGTCCCACCGGAGGAGCTGGAGGACGTGTCCGGGGTGAGGGAAGTCTGGGAGTCCCTGCTTAGACTGCTGCCCCCGCGACCCGGCCCCGGATAAGCGGAAGAAGATGGATGGATGGATGGATTATGACTATAATTCAAATGTTATTTATTAAGAAAACATCTGTAATGTTTGGGTGTCTCATAGAGCACAGCCCTGCACCAGAACCCAGCGCCGTGCCCAGAGCATGGAAACGCAACTTGACTGGACGGACCCACACTAAACAGACACGCTCGAAGGTGTCCCCAAGCGAACAGTGCCAGTGGAACAACAAGGACTGTAATGGCTGTGAGGTCTGTCCAGCGTCCCTACTTTACTTTAGGCAGACACCTAAAGTAAAGTAGGGCTGGGCAAAATGGTAAAAAAAATTTATTTTGATTGTGGTGATACCACCGACTCTCCAATTGGTTAGAGTCTATAAGGCTTTGAGTTGCAGCTGAATTTAGCCAATCACTGTTAACAGATTACTTTATTTACCTCTTAAAAGCAATAGGAAAATATAAAGTGTACATGAATCATGATCAAATCAAAATTGTTATTTGGCGTTATTTGGTAGTCAGGCTCTCCAGCCGAAACTCCAGTCCATTTTCTGTAGTGCTTTGATGATGTCCTATAGCCTTTGTATTGATATCTCAGGGGCCGTTCCTCACCTTGCCCAGGCCGTCCTCCTTTAGGCTGATCACATCCAGGTCAAACTCCTTCCTGAGCCCGTCTGTTTTGTTGATGAGGACCTGTCCTGTCAGACCGTTCCACTGCGCCTGAGTCAGAGGAGCAAAACAAACCCACCTGAGTACTTCACATGCTAATGACCAGTGACTAAGTGAGTTGTAATGGGCTCTCTGCACTGACTTGGTGTAAATATGTAGTCTGGGGTAATGTAATGACTGAGGATTTGATGTGAGGAGGCACCAGTGAGGGGGCGAGGAGAATACAGCAGACATTTACCCTCATTTGGTTAAAGTGAATAAAAAGATATAAGCATACAGATTAAATTTATCTAAATTAGCAACACTTTTTTTTTTCCATTTTGGCTAGCCTCCTAAAAAAATCACCTGGTGATCTGACAGATTCTGTTCCTGTTACATATGTACATTATACTTCTGTGGAAGATTATAGCCAAAGGAACAACAAACAAGCAGGAGGTTTGTGGTGATGCATCATCATCATTATCGTCGTCATCGTCTTAATAATATTAATTATTATTATTATTATTTTCATTTCATTCACCGTAGGGCTGCAACTATTGTTTTAGCAGTCATTATATTTTGGATTAGTATATTATTTATATTGCATACATTTTTAACAAAAAAAGGTTGAAATATTTGGGATGAAGGCTATATATGGTGTGTGTATATATATATATATATATATATATATATATATATATATACACACTACAGATGTTAAGACCCGAAAGCTCCTGACAATGCATGGCGGGTTCCATCCCAAATCCACCACCCTTAGACTGTACGCGATCCGAAAGGAAGGAGGCCAAGGACGGACTAGTGGCCGTGAGAGCCACAGCCCAGGATGAAACATCCAAGATCCATAAGTACATCAAAGACAAAGCCCCAGCAGATGATGTGCTCAGCGAAGGCCTGGGAGCTTTTTATATATATATATATATATATATATATATATATATATATATATATATATATATAATGAAGACATTTCGCTCACCATCCATTCTTCACCTCTGGTCAGATTACTTAGCTATCTACATTGAAACTAACACACTGAATGGAGTAGACCACATTGCTTAGTGGCTTTTTGTCCTTTTCTACTACATGTTCCTGAGGGTGAGAGCCATGGCTTCTGGGCCAAAGGTGCACTTTAGATAAATACATAAATTGCCACTCCAGTACAGATATTAAACAAGCACTTAACTAGGACAAGACTATACCTACCATGTCTGAGCCAGGACTAAACTAGAATTAAACCAAGCCTAAACCAGGACCAAACCAGGTCTAAAGCAATTTAAACAAGAACTAAACTCTGACCAAACCAGACATAACCCCAGAATTGAACCAGGTCTAAACCATTAAACAAAAAATTTATAATTTTTAATATTTGGAAGGCAAGGCAAGGCAAGGCAAGTTTATTTGTATAGCACAATTCGTACACAAGGTAATTCAAAGTGCTTTACAGAATAAGAAAAACATTAAAATCACATAAATCAAAACATAAATAATCACAAATAATCATCATAAAATTAACATTAAAAGAGAAGAGTGCAGAAGAAAAACCTTTCAGTCGTATGCACAGCTAAACAGAACCGTTTTGAGCCTGGATTTAAATATTGTCAAAGTAGAGGCCTGTCTCACATCTTCAGGAAGACTGTTCCAAGTTTTAGCTGCATAAAACTTAAACGCTGATTCCCCATGTTTAGTCCTGACTCTGGGCACCAGCAGGAGGCCGATCCCTGAAGTCCTCAAATTGCGAGATGGTTCATATGGTACTAACATGTCGGAGATATACTTTGGACCTAGGCCATGGAAAGACTTATACACAAGCAGAGCTGCTTTAAAGTCTATTCTTTGAGCTACAGGAAGCCAGTGCAGAGACCCGAGCACAGGTCAAAGGTGATGACTTCAGTCTTGTCTGAGTTTAGCAGAAGAAAGTTGTTTTGCATCCACACACATTATTGCTGCGTATTAACTGGCCTAACGGCAGCATGTAGAGATTGAACAGCAGGGGTCCCAGGATTGACCCCTGGGGCACCCCACAGGTCAGGGACATTTTATCTGATATACATTTTCCAATTTCAACAAAGTACTCCCTGTTTTCTAAATAGGACTTGAACCAGTTTAGTGCCATACCAGACATGCCCACCCAGTCCCCTAAGGAAGGTGGGCAGATTACTTGGAGGGCCTGATCTGGCCCCTGCGCCTTAAATTGAATAAGACTGGTTTAGATTAGATTAGATTTCTAATCGGTGAGATGTGGATGCCAGCTACACCAAGGACTAGAGCAATATATCGGTTGATGATAGATCAGGTCAACATTTACATACTTTTAGCATCTGAAACTCAAGCAAACTCCATTAGTTTGAAGTGGCCACCAGCTTGAAAGAAAGACTTTACATTTAAGTGCAAAGAGGGCATTGCACAAAATGTTACAACACTGTTGTCTAATAGGTTTGTAGTAAAACAAGGCTGTGGATGTCTAAACATTTTTGCCGTCATATCTTTTAAAAAAGAAAGATAAAGTAAATATTTGCAGCCAGCAATGCGTCTCACTGAATAATAATAATAATCTCATCTCAATAACACTCTATCTCTGTCGTCTCACAACGCCCACCTCTATGTGAACTTCTGCTCATTCACTCATTCCTAATCCTTCACCACTGCTTGTGTCCGTCACGGAGAGAGTAGGATGTGGGTGGGAGCAGTCGCCCATGGGTGTACTCACATCTTTGAGCATGCTCATGAAGCGTCCTCCAAAGCGCCATGGCTTGTGTCGGTGGCACTGCAGTGAGCTGACAGTGATCTGGGAGGCACGCTGAGAGGCTGTGGCTACCATGTACACCGCATCATACATCAGAGCAGCTTCAGTCTGGAGAGCAGGGAGCAGAGACAGGTCAGAATCAAAGATTCAGTATAACAACATCCATTTTATTCAGAATATGGATCTTGTTTTGATTGGCCAGGACTGATTTAAATTTACCTTTTAGACTCTGTGTTTTTAGTCTTTTATCTTAAAGAAAAATAGATTCATAATTGACCTATTTTATTCTGTTGCTTACTAAATATGTGTGCCATGCAGATGACACTCCAAGAAGGACTCTGAAATCAGAATAGGCATTTTGTAAAATGTTTATGCACAGCTGTTCCCCTATGCCACAAAGGGCTCAATACGGGACCAAAAAATAAACTTATACAAAATGATAGCCTTGTTTCTTTTAAATAGCCAGGTTTATTAATTCTGCAATAGCCCTATACCATTCTAAAACTATTCAATAAAAGGTTCAATTCTGCTGTATTTATGTTTGTTTGTTTGTTTGTTTTTTCAGTATTGATACCTGTTGACCTATTGACCTATTTCTATTCTAGACCACATCCTTTCAACCTTGCTTTGACTTAATATGGACAACATAGAATATTACAGAGTGCTTCACATTGACAAAGCATACAGTGGTGTTCTCAATCCTGCTCTCACCGTCATCATGCCCTCCATCATGCCATTCTCTATTTTGGATGGGGCCTGCATCCTCTCCATGGCCCATCGCTCCACCACCGATGCCACCTGGGGATCGTCGATGTTGAGTAGCCTGAAGCCCGTCATGTTCACCCCACTGTAGCGGTACGGTTCCAGGTCCAGGGCAAAGAGGTCCTACACCAGAAAACAAAGGGAGGCATTTTTGACCTTTACATATTCACATATGATGCTTTTAACAGGTATTTAGTATTAAACTATCACGTACCTTGATTATTATTTTACTTTGTCTTCATTGTAAACAGTAATATTGATCTAAAGCGACTTAATAATAAATATAATAAATATAATGGGCCAGTTCAAAAGTCCTATCTCTTCAAAGTGACATTTCATTGTAATAAACAGCAGCATATACATGTTATTATTATTGAAAAATGGCTATGTGACATTTTTTATCTCTACATGTATAACTCGGAGTCTAAGGAGATAGGGGGTAGATGAAATGTGGAGTACCGTGTACGTAAAGTGAATAATGAAAACTAGAGGACCTCAATGCAGAAATAATACAGCTCAAAGAGATTTAAATATTCTTACCTCACCATTCATATCTGAAAATTGTTTTTGGAGATATGACCTAGTGCCCAGGATAAAGGCACGCTTGATTAAAAACTGGAGCACTTTAGAATGCATGCCAAGGATTACAAAACACAGCAGTTTGCCTTCAACATAATCATCTTTATGGGTTAGCAGCCCAATGTACAGCAGGGACACATTCAATAAAACCACTTGTGTCATGCAACAGATCACTGATACTCCAAAATGTATAATCTTGGGCTATAAATTCATAATTCATAATCATTCAAAACTGTGAAATGATTAAACCAGATTAGTTGAAAAGCACGTTATAACTGCTATTTTATTCACAAATATTAGACAGTGAATATTGTACTGAAAGCGTACATACAATTTTTGGAATATAGGTCAAATGCAATGATATAAGTATTTGAGTGCTTCATTTGGATAGTCTTTTCACATCATCTTTATTCCCTACTACAAAAATATCCTCTGTAGCCTCTAGCACCCCTGTTGGGCTTATCTGGTCAGCCAGAACCATAAGCTTTTATAGTAGTTTATAGACATGTGAGTTTGTAACCGTGTCCTAGCTCCATGATTTCAGATAGACATGATTGACAAGCAGATTAACAAATGAGAGATGCATGGCCCAAAGGGGAGGGCAAGGGATGGGGGGGAACACAGATGACTGAGAAACAGCGCACATTTCTGCAGAGTCAACAAATCAAAGCACCAAACTGTTATTTATCTCAGGTAAAAGAATCTATATATTTTATAAGAATTTGAAAAACACGTGATACAAATGACCGACTGTGGTTGGATCGTCACAAGTTCAGACGGAGGTATTTCACATTTTATGATCCGACCGTTCTGGATTCAAACAGAAAGTAGAAGGGACTGGCTGGTCAGGCTGGTCAACAGTCAAGCTAACTTCTGAATCATCTCGAAAACGATATTCAGACGATAGCACTGTATCAGGAACTTGCTAAAATGTGCCTGTAAATGTCTTGTTTGAGGTTCAAGTCCAGCACAAAATGTGAATGGACCATTAAACTACTTTAAGATCACTTTATACACTTGACTGGGATACTAGACTTCTGCTGTCTTCTTTATGTAAGTTTGAATAGTTTTTATTATAGATAATATACTCAGTATTGTAATTTATAATTAAACAACTACAGTATTATTACCCACCCCTAATGAAGATAAACACAAAACCAGTAAACTCCTTTACATGTAAAGTTAGGGCTCCAGAGTGTGACCATTTTGTCAGGCGCAATCCTCGTCACATCCCCTTATAAATGTGGATTAAATAATATAGGACACACTTAAATGATTATTTTAGCTGACAACTAAAAGAAAAAAGCTTTATTCTTTTAATCTGCCCTCATCTCTGACCAGACGCTAAAGCTAAAGCCAGTCGGAGCTGCAGATGTTCAGGTCACGAGCAGGTGTTTCAGTTTCAGTGCAGTCAGCTGCTCCCTTCAGATAGATACAAGGCAGTGTTCACCAGTAATCTGACCAGAACTGAAGAAGACACTTGGATGACCAGCAAAATTTCTTCACTCTAAAACTATTGTCCAGTTGACAGAATTATATATATATATATTTTTTTTTATTTATTTATGTATTTATTTATTCTTTTTTTTTTCTTTATTGTTGAGGCAATTTAAGGACAATATAGGCAAGGCAAGTGTATTTGTATAGCACAATTCGTACACAAAGTAATTCAAAGTGCTTTACAGAACAAGAAGGACACTAAATCACATAAATCAAAACATAAATAATCACAAATAATCATAAAAAAACAGAAGAGTGCAAAATAAAAACGTTTCCGTCATATGCACGCCTAAACAGAACTGTTTTAAGCCTGGACTTAATCTTCAGGAAGATTGTTCCAGGTTTTAGTTGCATAAAACTGAAATGCTGATGTCCCATGTTTAGTCCTGACTCTGGGCACCAGCAAGAGGCCGGTCCCTGAAGTCCTCAGAGTGCGAGATAGTTCATATGACACTAACATGTCAGAGATGTCCTTTGGTGCTAGGCCATGGAGAGACTTGTACACAAGCAGAGCTGCTTTAAACTCTCTTCTTTGAGCTACAGGAAGCCAGTGCAGAGACCTAAGCACAGGGCATATGTGCTCATACTTCCTAGTTCTAGTCAGGACCCAAGCAGCAGTGTTCTGGATGTACTGCAGCTGTCTTAACACTCGTTTGGAGAGGCCAGTGAGCAGGCCGTTACAGTAGTCTAACCTACTGTTGACAAGTGCATTGAGAAGTCTCTCCAAGTCTGGCTTTGACATTATACCTTTGATTTTTGCAATGTATTTAGGTGGTAAAAAGCTGCAGATGTTACTGATTTGATGTGGCTGTTAAAGTTCAAGCCTGAGTCCATAATTACCCCTAGATTTCTAGCCTGATTTTAAGGTTTTAGAGAGAGAGACTGGAGGTGACTGCTAACACCTTCTCTATATTTCTGTGGGTCAAAGACTATGGCTTCAGTCTTGTCTGAGTTTAGCTGGGGAAAGTTGTTTTGCATCCACACACTGATCTGTTGGATGCAATGGCAGAGTGAACTGGTCCATATTCACCTGCTGCTAGTGACACATAGATCTGAGTGTCATCTGCAGTTGTGGTAGTTGTGGTAGGACACATTATTGCTGTGTATTAACTGGCCTAACCACAGTATATAGAGATTGAACAACAGGGGTCCCAGGACTGACCCCTTCGGCACCCCACAGGTCAGGGACATTTTATCTGAGAGACATTTTCCAATTTCAACAAAGTACTCCCTGTTTTCTAGATAGGACTTGACCCAGTTTAGTGCCATACCAGAGATGCCCACCGAGTTCTCTAGTCTCTTACCTCTAGTAAGAGGATCCCATAATCAACAGTATCAAATGCAGCACTCAGATTTAACAGGATCAAGACTGAGACTTTGCCTGCATCAGTGTTCAAGTGGATGTCACCTTGATCAGAGCAGTCTCAGTGCTATGGTGGGGTCTAAACCTGACTGGAAGACATCAAACGAGTTGTTCATTTGGTAAGCAACTTTTTCAAGGATTTTGCCTAAAAATGGCCTCTTCTTTAGGGGAGGATAGATAACCACAGTTTTCAAAGCTCTTGGGAATGTTCCAGATTGAAGGGACATGTTAACTATACAAGCGAGTGGTGACAGAAAACTATTGAGCACGGACTTTAGAAATTTAGTGGGTAACACATCGAAGCAGCATGTAGATGAACTCAGACTGGTGACGATCTCTTGGTTTTGTCAGTTACAGGTGCAAAGTGAGTCAGCTATAAGTGTCTAGGTGGGTACTGGGTTGTTATTTGCATCGTGGAATTGTTGGCATTTTTAATGTCCTGAAATTTGTCATTAAAGAATAGTGCAAACTCATTGCACTTAGATGTGGAAATGAGTTCTAACGGCAGCAGAGCTGGAGAGTTTGTTAATCTGTTTACTGTTGCAAACAGGACATGAGAGTTGTTACTACAACTTCCAATAATGTCAGAAAAATACCTCTCCCTTGTTCTATATAAAGTGTGGTTGTACGTGTGCATCTTTTCTCTATAAATCTCATAATGAACCTGGAGCATTGACTTGCACCATTCCCGCTCGGCCCTCTGGCACTCGCTTTTCTGTGCCCTGACCGAGTCATCATTCCTCCATGGCGCTTTCTGCTTATCTTTAACCTTCATCAGGGTCCAGAACATTAAAAACACTTGAAGACACAGAGTTCAACAAATCATCAACATCAGAACACGAGGCATTTTCAAAGTTTCCCTGTGTTATTATGTATGTGTCTTCTTCGAACAACTGCAGAACCAGCCACTGGTTTGGGAATAACAAGACAAGTCAAAAAAGACAGAAATGATCAGACAGAGCAACAACCACCACATTAACATTTGAAATATTTACTCCTTTTGTAATGAGCGGGTCCAGAGTGTGCCCTCTGTTGGGGGTGGGCTGGCTGACATGCTGAGCCAGACCAAAGGTTTCAAGGACAGAACTGAGCTCTTTAGCATTTCTGTCAAACACATTATCCACATGTACATTAAAATCACCTGTGATGACTAAACCATCAAAGTCTGTGCATATGACTGAAAGTATCTCAGTAAAATCATCAATAAAGCTTAGACAGTGTGGGGGAGGTTTGTATATGACTAAGTAGAGTATGGAGGGTGATTGTTTTAGTTCAGTTTTAAAGAAAACATACTCAAAAGATGAAAACATGACAAATGACAACCTTTGAGTGACCAAAATTATCTCTAAAAAATGCACACACAGCTCCACCCTTTTTGTTTTTACTCGTGTTTCAGATTCAAATTTGAAGTTGGGTGGAGTTGACTCCACTAGAATTGCATTACCTGTGTTTTTGTCGAGCCATGTTTCGGTTAAAAACATAAAATCAAGATTAAAAGAAGAAGGGGTTGGTGAAAGACGACAGGGCATAGGTGGGTACGGGGAAGAGTTCAGCATAGTTTAACTCTTGATCGCACTATATTAGGTGTCAGGGGAGTCATCTTAATTCCTGATCTGATGAGGCTTTCTAGATGGTTGGGAAGGGGTATGGGTAAAGGTGGGGAGGAAAAGGAGAGTGAGGAGTCCCTAGAGGGAGTAGATGTAGCAAAGGGGACCCAGGGCTGGTCTGTGGGCAGGGGAGGTGATGGGGGTGCTGCTGTGACTGAAACCTCTGTTGGGGCTGTCACAGACAGATAAGGGCCTGTGAGTAGGGCCCGGGGGAAAGTGACCCTGGAGATGGATCCTTCACTTGGGGAGGTGGTGGTGCTGCAGACTTGTTCTCTGGGGGAGGTGGTGGTGCTTCTGAATCTCTTGCTGGGGGAGATGGTTGTGGTGCTGGTGATGACTCCTTCGCTGGGGGAGATGGTTGCGCTGCTATTGATGACTCCTTTGCTGGGGGAGATGGTTGTGGTGCTGGTGGCGACTCCTTCACTGGGGAGGTGGTTGTGGTAGTTGTGGTGCTGCTGGTGGTGCTGACACATTGGCTTGGTCTCTGGCTGGCGCAACAGAAATGCTTCTGTCATTCCTCTTCTTTCACTGAGCCAGGACCCTGTCCAGGCCAGTGTCTGAGAGCATGTAGGAGGTTATCTATCACCGCTCTCACTCAACCTCTGCTCAGGTGCGGGCCATTTCCGTTGAGCAGGTCCTCTCATTTCCAGAATAGATCAAAGTTGTCAATGTAGTGCAATCCTCTGGCTACACATGCGTTGAACAACCATGTGTTCAGCTGAAACAGTGGGTAAATTTGTTCATCTTCCTTCTGCCTGTGCTACTAAGAGGTTCACTGATGAATGTCGTTACCTCCACTTTATCAAGCTCCTCGAATAATTCAATGAAATCCTTTTTCAAAATTTCAGTCTGATTAATTCCAGTGTCAACTGCATCCACATGCACAATCAGGTGTTTGACTCCTTGGTGTGTTGACAAAACTTTTGTCAGGAGTTTTGTAATCTCACAAACAGTGTGACTGGGATAAGAGCAAGTCTGGATTCCTGGCATTCTTGTCTTTACAAAGTTTTGAAAAGACCCGTATCATTAAGGTTTAAGTTGAAAGTAGCAGTTTTTTTTATCCTCTTCTCTGAAAGTAACTATGGGTTGCTTACCACTGGAGGTCACAGGGAGTGCCCGATGAGGTCCTTTTTAAGATTTTAAAACAAATATCTGTGCTTGTAGCTCATTAATTTATTGCTGATAGTTCCAGCAGCATTTGCAGAAAGAATTCCTTTGGGGGTTTTTTCCCTGGACATGTTGCTGGCTCGTCAAAAATGTAGTTTAAAAATGTAAAAATTGTTTAAAAGTCTTGGTTTACTTAAAAGAAAATCATAACTAAACAAATCTTCCAGCACTGGAAGAGGTAAAATGATTGAAATGAAAGTAAGGAGCGAGAAAGGTTTGCGTCTGCACTCTTCAGAAGCAGGAAGCAAATCTTGACAATATATTATGTTTGTCTTAAATAAGCGGTGGGTTTTGGTGCACCCAACTGAGAATCTTAGGCAAACTTGTGCACCCAACCCAATGGTTTGTCTGGAGCCCTGGAAGTGCTCAGAGGTTTTAAATTCCATAGTGTTTGCTGTATTATGTATTAAAGTGTTTGTAAGCAGGTTGTTTACTCACCAGTGTAGTGAAAAAGAAGTGGTAATACTCTGTCATCATGCCCATGGACAGGATCTAAACATGAACAAGAACAGTGTTAAATGTTGCTTCTCCTGTAGTGTTAGAAGTAATGTATTATTCACTGAAACCACAAATTATGTCTTCAGCATTATCTTATTCTGCTTCATCGGTTTCCTTAATGGGTTACAATATTGCTTTTTCTTGTAACAGGCAACAAGAAAAAAAAATGGATATTGTGCAAAACTGTGCTCAATTGAATGTTTATAATTAATAATATTATATTATTTATATTATTAATTTATAATTAATACTTTTTGTACTACAGTAATATAATTTATATTCAACAGTATTGTGTTCACAAGTAATACAATAAAATAATAAAAATGAATACTATAATATTTAATTTTAATATATGTATAATACATGACATCCTGGTCATTCAGAGTGACCCACTCTGATCAGTGAAATACTGTGCATACTGTTGTTGTGTCATGGGACAAGGAACTTCATCAACTTTGCCCTTCTATGCATGTGTGTGTTGCAGATGGTGGTCAATGAGGCTGAGGTGCAGATCAACAGCCTTATTTCCCTCAGTCACCGAATGTGTTACTTTTGGATTTGTCAAAAAAGGGTCAACTTTGCTGTGTGACATCTCTTGAGAAGCTGTGGTTTCAAAAGGCAGGACTATTATTACAGAAACAATAAAATAAATTGTGAGACCAAAATTGTGAACTGTACAGTTTCAGCAGGGGGCCCCAGATTTCCCTCTCCACACACACTTCCTCCAGCGAAACATAGTCCCTCCAGCGTGTCCTGGGTCTTCCCCGGGGCCCCCAGACAGCCCTTAACTAAGGGCCCCGAACCCCATACTCCCAGAACACCACGAGAGATACAGTCGAATGCCTTCTCCAGATCCACAAAACACATGTAGACTGGTTGGGCACACTCCCATGAACCCTCGAGGACCCGATGGAGAGTATAGAGCCGTTCTAGTGTTCCGCGACCGGGACGAAAACTACACTGCTCCTCCTGGATCCGAGGTTTGACTATCGGTGATTTTCCTCTCCAGTACCTTGGAATAGACCTTACCAGGAAGGCTGAGGAGTGTGATTCCCCTGTAGTTGGAACACACCCTGCGGTCCCCCTTCTTGAACAGAGGCACTGTCCCCGACCGCCACGCAATGTTGCAAAGGTGTGTCAGCCAAGACAGCCCCGCAACATCTAGAGACGGATCTCCTCCATCCTCGGAGCCTTGCCACCTCAGTGACTTCAGCCAGGGTGATGGACAAGTCCACCTTTGAGTCCTCAAACTCTGCTTCCTCCTCAGAAGACTTGACAGTGGGATTGAGGAGATCCTCAAAGTATTCTTTCCACCGCCCAACAAAGTCCCCAGTTGAGGTCAGCAGTTCTCTGCCCGCAATGTAAACAGTGTTGGTGAAGCACTGCTTCCCCCTCCTGAGGTGTCGGACGGTTTGCCAGAATTTCGTTGAGGCCAACCGATAGTCCTCCTCCACGGCTTCCCCGAACTCCTCCCAGCCCCGAGTTTTTGCAACTGCATGGGCTGCGGCACGCTTGGCCTGACGGTATCTGTCGGCTGCTTCAGGAGTCCCACAAGCCAGCAGGGCCTGATAGTACTCCTTCAGCCTGACCGCATTCCTTACCTCTGGCGTCCACCACCAGGTTCGGGGATTGCCACCACGACTGGCACCAGAGACCTTGCGACCACAACTACATGCAGCCACATTGATAATGGAGGTGGAGAACATGGCCCACTCAAACTCCATGTCTCCAACCTCCCCCGGGATATGGGAGAACTCTACCGGAGGCGTGAGTTGAAGACCCTGCAGACAGAGGGTTCCATCAGACGTTTCCAGCAGACCCTCATGATACACTTGGGTCTGCCAGGTCTGTCCACCCGAGTGTCCAAGACACGCAGCAGAAGGTCAGATGACACGATGACAAAGTTGTTCATCGACCTCCAACCTAGTGCCATGTGCAATGATGGACACCCTTGTGCTCGAACATGGTGTTTGTTATGGATAAACTATGACTAGCACAGAAGTCCAATAACAAAAAAACACTCGGGTTCAGATCAGGGAGGCCGTTCTTCCCAATCACGCCCCTTCAGTTGCCACTGGCATTGCCCACGTGGGCGTTGAAGTCCCCCAGTAGAACAGTACCCCTCCCAGGGACTCGCAAGAAGGCCGGGTACTCTGCACTGCTGTTCGGCCCATAGGTCGAAACAACAGTGAGAGAGCTGTCCCCGACCCGAAGTGCAGGGACGCCACCCTCTCGTTCACAGGGGTGAACTCCAACACATAACGGCTGAGCTGTGGGGCAATGAGCAAGCTCACACCAGGTCGCTGCCTCTCCCCATGGGCAACGCCAGAGAAGTGGAGGGTCTAGCCCATCTCAAGGAGTTGGGTACCTGACCGTGGAGGTGAGCCCGACTATATCTAGCCGGTACCTCGCCACCTCCTGCACAAGCTCAGGCTCCTTTCCCCCCAGCGAGGTGACATTCCACGTCGCTACAGTCAGATGCTGTGTCTGTGGACCAGGTCGTCGAGACACATGTCTTCGACCGCTGCCTAGTCCTCTACGCACTCACGCCCTATGAGACTCTCTGCGGGTGGTGAGCCCACAGAGAGCCCTCCTTTCGGGCTAAGCCCAGCTGGGCCCTGGTTTCTGGCTATATTGTTTTAATTACATGATGAACTTGTCCACCTTTCCTCGGAATACAGGTTTTAGCCTGGTCTATTCTCATATTTTATTGCTAATAGAGAATATGCCACATTGACTTTAATCCACAAGGGAAATAGTTCTAGCTGAGAACCAACTTTTCGCACCAAGAATCAATTCATTGGAGGTATGACTGTAGCAGCTGCTTCAACATGATAGGACCATGCCTTTCAGAAAGAGCACTGGAATTCAGTACCATCACTACCCGGTAAATTGGTGATCTTACCTTGAAATGCGTGATACCACAAATGGAAATGGTATTGTAATATGATCCTGTGACCATCTGCTAATTTGTAAAAAGATTATTCTTAGTTTTTCAGTTTGATGCAATTCTCAGAGACTCAGAGTAATTGATAATGTATCTACTAGTATTCACTAGATACTGATCAGAGACTGTATATAGAAGTAATGTTCATATCTTAATTTTAGTTATTTAAAAACAGCATGATCATGCAGAGGGGGTTTATACCAACATTTTAAGACCAAAATGATGAGCTGAGAGGTGCCACCATTTTTCAACAGAAAGTGAATTGGAGCCAGAGGTGGTGGAGCCAGTTTGCGCCCATGCTCACTTCCTATTTATTTATTTATTTATTTACTTATAGTGGACAGCGCATGTTGACCAACAGTAACTGTTTAACATGCCAGAATTAGCCAAAAGGCTAGTTTTCATCTGTTGTCCGTTGCCATGATGTACAGATGGCTCCTTATAAAAACATTTGCAAGCATGGTTAAAAAGTAGAAAAGCATTAAGTCTTAAGAAGTGAATCATAGTGAAGAAAAATAATTAAAACAGACAGGTTATTAAGAACAGCATGCAATTAATAACAGTAAAAGATTATGTTAAAAAAGCACAAGAAAATAAACAAAGGGGCAATAAAAGATTTGTTAAAGCAGAATTACAGGGAAGCACATGCAAAGGACAAACACTAGATGGCAGCAGCAGGAGTTTGGTGTTGACAGGTCTGATTTGTTAAAAGCCAACGTTTAAATTGAGACTTAAAGGAGCTGTATGTGGAGCTCTCCCTGATAATTGTAGGGATGCTGTTCCACCCCTTAGAAGCTCTAACAGAATAGGCTGATTGACCAAATGCTGTCTTTCTGAATGGGATCACACAGTCTCCTCTTGAGGCTCCTCTAGTGATGCGGTTTGAGCTTGATCTTAGGCTAACAAAGACATTGAGCGGTGGAAGGGCGAGTCCATGTAAGATTTTATAAACAAAGCAGGCATCTGTGAATCTAATCAGATTCTCCCAACTTAAAATATTATATTTAGATAAGATGCTGCAGTGATGGAAGTGGCATGGTTTTTTGTCTAGAACTTTGAGTGTCTGTTTATACAGTGATTGTAGTGGTCTGAGTGTGGTATGGTTGGCCTGGGACAAGCTCGTCAGGCAGTAAGTCAGGTGTGAGAAAATCATGGAGTGCATGTAAATATTGGCTGCTTGGGTGGACATAGAATTTCGGATGAATCTGAAATTTGATAAATTGAATTTGACCCTTTTGATGGTTTGTTTAACATGTGACTTAAAATTAATATGTGAATCAATTGCGATGCCAAGGTACTTATATTCTTCAACCAATTGTAGTTTTTCACCAGATACAAATATGTCAGGGTTTGTGGTGGAGTTGACACTTTTAGTGAAGTACATGCCAACTGTTTTAGACACATTTAGTTGAAGGCAACATTTGATTCAACCATTTGGTGACTTTGATCATAGCATCTGTAGGTTTGAGAGCAACTTCGTTTTTGGAGGATCCTTGAACAAACAGGACTGTGTCGTCCGCATACATTTGGATGTTGACTTCAGGGCACACAGTTGGTAGGTCGTTTATATACATACAGAACAAAAGAGGACCAAGGATTGACCCCTGCGGCACCCCAGTTGATAAGCAGAGTGGTTCAGATTGATAACTGTTGATTCGAACTGTTTGTGAGCAATGGAAAAGATATGCTTCAACCCATTTTATGGCATTATCAGAGAAGTTAAAGGAAGAAAGTTTGGACAGTAATATCTTATGGTTGACAGTATCAAATGCTTTTTTTAAATCCAAGAAAATGGCACCAACAACACCGTTATTGTCACAGCATTGTCACAGCAACACAGCATTTAGCGCGCTAGCTATGTCCATCCATATATTAGCGTTGTCACAAAAATTTCGATACTAAAGAACAGACTCAATACTTGAGGCCGATTTAGATACCCAAATGATTATTTTAAAAGCTCTTAGACAATATTGTAACAAAATATAATAGTGTTTGTTTATTATACCATATGGTCTTGTACCAGTTCTGATAAAACTCAAGCTGAAACTGTTCAGGAAAGGTCCAATTGTATTCAGTTATGTGATTTTTTTTTTTTCAGTACGAATACAATGAGTATCTAGTTTTGATACTAGTTTTAGTATCAATTAGTATCTGATTTTTTATACTTTTGGCAAGCCTACTATACAGTCTATGGTACTGATGAAACAAATGACAAATAGGGCAAAGCTGGACCAATAGTTTTATAATTGTTTTTAGTGTTAGCTCTTAAATCCATTGTACTTGAATTCTGATAAAATCTAAATGATGACCTGGACTCTTATAAAATCATATTATTTATTCATTTATTTATTTATTTACTAGTTTTATAATTTTGGAAACTACATCGCTCATCCCTGCCCTAATACATTTGCTCTTACTTTGCACAATGGCTGGTGATATTAGTGTATGGCAGTGACCTGTTTGAGCACGTCGGCTGAGGTCTGGTAGGAGCAGTCGAAGATGACGTAGAACTCTTTGCCTTTCTTCATCTCTTTGAGCAGCGGCCGAGCGTCTTTACTTCCTGTGGGCAGCTGTCGGATTTTGATCTTGATACTGTACCTCGAAGGAGCTTTGATCAACTCCTGCAATCGAATTAGTCCTGGAATGTAAGAATAAAAGTACTATTGGTCATTAATGTCTGGGCTTATCTCAGCAACTACTGTATATGTTTACCTCCACTATTTGACATCATTTTGTTGGTAATTCAGAAGTTCTCCTCTCCCCTTATGTACCAAACAAAAAATGTTTTTATATTTATGTGCATTTTTGAGGTTTTCCAGCTGGCTAGAGTCCACTTACACAATAGTTTAGTAATGGCTTAACCTCTTATTACCCTTCACTGTAATCCTTTCACATAGAGTTTGAGAACCACTGTTCTAAATTAACTTTCACATACAATTTAGAGATCTCACAGTAGGCCTGTCACGATAACAAATTCTGAAGTGTGATATATTACTGAATCAAAAATACGACAATAAACAATAATATTGAAACCCAACCATAAAGCAGAATTTTCCCCAAAAAAGTATTCTCAATGTACAATATTGTTAAAACATTTGAGCTGGAAAAAAGAACTAGCTGAATGTATTTGTAGTGAGTCAAGTTCGTAATTCAACCTTCTACAGCTCAATTCTCATTGTAATACAGAAAAATAACCAAACAGAAAGTTGATATAGAACAGGCCTACTCACTGGCTCTGTCCAAATCAACAGCTAGAAAATTATGTGAAATACATTGTTTATTACGGGAACTAAGGCCTGCATCTCGTGATGTAACCCCATTCAAAAATGTGCACTGGGCTTGGTAAAACGCATTCTCCTTTTCTTGCCCCATCATCTAGAACATGTCCATTCCCAATCACCTTCTGAGAATTCACAATTGTAATGGATTGAAAAGAACACTTATATAAACCTGCTTTTAACGGTTGCATTGTACTCACCCGTAGCATCCTCGTAGACCACAGTGACAGTCTTCCACTTGTAGTACTGCACAATATCAAGAACGGCGCGGCTGATGGAGGCATATTCGGGGAACAGATTGACGTAGAAGCTGTCCTTGTTGTCCACAGATGGGTGCTTCCAGCGTGTCTGGATGTGAGGCACCTCCAGAGCATTACAAATGGACTGGACTGCACTGACTGAGGAGCTGTGAGAGGGGCCAAACACCGCACCTACGCCCAGTGCCAACTGGTCACAGGCTAACAAGACAAGGACAGATGTAATTAACATAAGTAATAAATAATTCAGGTAAACAGGGCTGGTAATCGCAATACAATACACAATAAGTTGCATACAATACAGCAACCATTGATATACACTTAATCTGAGCTACAAAGATGCAAATATGTCTTAATCGGTACTATTTTGCAAAACCACTGTGTGTGCAATTGTTTATAAAACTGCTCTGAGCTCAGTTGGTAGAATGTTGCTCTACAAATCTGAAGGTCAGCAATTCAAATCCCACTCCCAATACTATCTTAATAGGTAGAGGAGTCTTAACCCGACTTAACCCGTCTCACCCCCAGCGTCTATTTAAACTGGTCTGAATGGGTGAGTGGTTTCTTGATGTAAAACATTTTAAGTGCCCATTGGAAGTAAAAATGAGTAAATAAACATAACCATTTATCATTTCATATAATGTAAAAATATTGAAAACTTAATTATGTACACATAAATGCATGTTGTCATTTTGTTATTGTTTAATTGTTAATGATAGTAAACAGTGAACATCCTGTTACACAATGTATAAACTTCCTAGCTTAAGCTCAGATTCAGAGCCCTCTGTGTTACGAGATATTGTGGTCACTGTATTACGTGGGTGAACTGAAACTATTTGCATATACATCAATAACACAGAACCAGCTGTTGTAGTAATGTAATCTAAAAATAGATTAGAACACCAGTTGATTCTTGATCAACTAAGGACATGTCATGAGTATCAATTAATCGACTAAAAGGAGATGCGCGATCATTCAGATCTGATACAGAGAGGTGAACGGTACCTTTGTAATGGAAATTCAAGTATTGTGTCATTATTTTACCTTTTAGAAATCACATGGCCTCGTAACTAAAACTCATTTGGTTTGGTCGTCAAAGACAGTGTTAGAAAAACCTTTCTCATGTCAACCCTTTTGTTCCCTTTTGGTGGCTAGACTTGTTAAGATGTGTTGTAATGCAAGTGAAAGTAGTTGCAACCAGACCATACAGTCGGCTTTCAATCCCTCCCTATTGACCCCCTGAGGGGACCCAGCTCATGAATGTCTTCAGGAGCTGGTCTGACCACACCTCAGCAGAAGTACCACACTCCCTCCCCTGAAGTGTTTCACATCTCGTATCGTTTCTACTCCACATGCTACTTCACACCTTGTATTGTCTCTACTCCAAATGTTACCTCTTGAGGGGAACCAGCTCCTGAATGTCTCCAGGTGCTAGACTGACCACCCCTCAATGGGAGTGTCACATGCTTACTTTGAAATGTATGTCCTCTGGTCATCTCAAACTATATAAACTGGGTGCTTTCCAGCATTCGGGGTCTGACATAAGGGGGAGATGCTGTCGGACCTATTTCTTGCAAGAAATAAACTCTTTGTCTTTGCTTCAACATTCATCAGAGCCTGCAAAAGGAGTCTTATTTCCATGACAATTTCTTGGTGTCAGAAGGGTCTTTCCTCAATCGATCGTCTGGGACAAACTGGTACAGGGACTGGCCATCCTAGGATGATTTTTTCCTTTTTTTCCTATCCTCTAACCTCACATTTCGAGATGGGAGGACTGCACCCAATGTCCCAGATCATCGTTGCTGGAACAACAAACTCAAATTGTAATTGGACAAAGGCCTGGTGAGTTTGAAACATTGACATAATTATCTTTTGGGGTAAACAAATAAATAAATAAATTGTAAATATCTAGCATTTGGGCTTGCATGGCTTTTTGCTTCTCATAATAGAGTAAAAAAAACAAAAAATAAAGAAAGGAACGTTGTGGGTTTGAGTCCCATATAAGCCGGCAACCAGCAATACTACTGTCTAGCATAAAAATATTTTTTAAAAAGGGCTAGCAGTATCCAGGTGAAAGTCCTGAGTCAAGAAAACAGGAGCTGAACAAATTAAGGCAGCCACAGACGTCCTGTGAAATACATCTATAAAATGGGAAGCACAAAGTCAAAGGAGAGTGCATCAAGTCCAATTGTAGATATAATGAAAGCAAAGTATGGGGATAAAAGTGTTAAATATTTGCATGAATGGGCTGCAGAATATGGGTTTCCCATAGGGGGTACTTTGAAGTTAAAGAATCTGCAAGCATTTGAAACCAAAATATGTGACACTGAGGCTGAAATGAGAAAAAAGAGAAAAATGTCTGTGAAAAAATTGAAAGTTACAAAGAATGTTTAGAAATGTGGAAAACTGAAGCTGAGAATAGAAACAGAAAAACTTTGCAAAATCAACTACCCTTCTCAAAGGACAACAATCAAATGTGTGATGTGACTGCACCCCACTCGCAAAAGATTTCTTTGTCTCCACACTTGACGGCACTGAAGCTGGATCCTGATCTGGACGGTACCCATCGGACTTGTCACACCAATCCTCCACCGTACACAACACCACAGCCAAATGGACAATTACAATCCCAGCCGAACAGAATTGATCTTCCTCAGCAAAGTGAAGTGCACTCACAACGGACAATCTCACCAAATGCACCCCTTGCTGTTGCACTGCAGGAGTCACCTCCTATTGCTCACAGATTACGCCAACGACAGGAAGAGGCAACATTTAACATGCCCATGGTTGAGGTCTCAAAACCAGAAGGCCCAACGCTAGTTTTTCACCCTTGGATCACATCAGAAATTGCAGCTGCTTCACAACATTTGCCAAACCCCACCCACTCTGGTGAAAATTTTGCTAAAGAACTTCTTACATTTTGTCAAGATTTTAAACCCACTATGAGTGAACTCAAAAGAGTACTACTAATGAGGATGAAACCAACTGACTGGCACAAAATTGCAAATCAACTCCAAAATACTGAACTGCGGTGCAATCATGTGGAATGGGAACATGACTCTAATGCTTTATACAGAGACTTTTTAAACAACATCTGCAGTGCCATCACAAAAGCCTTCCCTGTTACTATTGACACTGACAAAATTAATGCCTGCAAACAAAAAGAAGATGAAGAACCCGAGGATTTTCTCACACGATTAACTGAACTGTACAACACTCATAGTGGATTTACAAGACCTGTTACATTAGGGGACATTCGTGATGTGTGGGAAACTTTTTTTTTTTTTTATTTAACCTTTATTTAACCAGGAAGGTCCCATTGAGATTAAAAACCTCTTTTTCAAGGGAGTCCTGGCCAAGAGGCAGCACATTTCAAAACAAGTACATACAAACAAACAATGTTAAAATTGCATAGATCATGAAAAACAGTTGCACAGTTGAAACATACTTATGTACCTATTTTTTAAATGGACTAAAGCCAGAAATTGCTTCAGCTGTCAAGCAATCATGTATTGGGTGGAATGATGCCCATCTAACTGAGCTAAAAAGACATGCCACACATGCACAAGAACAAATACTCAGTAAGAAAAAAACAAAACAAGACAAAATGCAGAAAGAACTTCATATGGCTGCAATAACCATGTACAAGGCAAACAGAAGACATGACTATGGAAGCCGCCCTCACAGCATACATTTTCATCGTGGGGGACAAACAAGGCGTGAACCCAAGAGAAGATCAGCCCTTCCTCATGATGTATGCTATCGTTGTGGACAAAGGGGACATTGGACACGCAACTGTCCACTTTCTTCAGAAGCTTCTTCAAATACGAGACTTTTGGCTATAACCAACACATCAGATTGACTAGAGTCGGATGGGACCGGAAAGAGACGGATCCCAGCTGATGAGCCTGATTAACCTACAACTTCAGAGAAAGGTACTGCACCACATACCCCCACAGTACAAAATAGTACCCCTACAACATATGGTCAAATGTATGTTCAATATACATCTCCAAACTTAAAAAAATTCCCACAATATTGTTTAACAATCACAGATCAAATTGTATCATTTTTAGTAGATTCAGGAGCAACACATTCTGTCCTAAAAGCCATACAATTTAATCCTAAACCTCCATTAAGTGGAAAATATGTGTATTCAATTGGGTCATCAGGTCAAACAATCAAAGAAAACATCACCATTCCGCTACAATGTGAGGATGGGCCAAATTCAAAATTCACACACTCATTCCTACTCTCACAACTATGTCCCATCAACCTCATGGGAAGAGACCTCATGTGTAAATTAAATCTGTGCTTAATCTCTACACATGAAGGCATTAAAGTATGTAGAATATCTGATTTGGCTTCTAAATTCTCCAACTCTTTTGTACAATGTGCCACTGAAAACCTCAACTATACTTACTATTGGCAAATGCAAATTTTACATTTTTTTTCCCACACTTTTTAAAGATATTCAAAACAAAATTTGCCCAGTGGAAACAGAATTTCAAACACCGGAGAATCTGCAATGTATCTCCCATATGTCAGCCGGACCTGATGAGCAATATGAGAAAGGTTGGTGGAGAGAAAGAACTGACACACTTTCACTTGATCATGTCTACTGGAACCAAAACAAATGTCCTTTGTCTGTATCTCTCACACCAACCCAACTCACCTTCTTTTCTATTGCTAGCTCTGTACCACATATTCCTTTGTCTAAACGTACCTCTGATAATTGGTATGATTTGGGTCCTTTTGTAAAAAGTTGTCAACAAGCAAATGATTGGACACAAACGTCGGATCCATTAATTTTTTTTTTCACCATCATTGCAATGTTTTTGTAAAAAACTACAAGCTATTGTGCATGCTTTGAGAACTGTCCAGCTGGCACCTGAAAGCGCTTATGAATCAAGCTGTTTCCTAACGGAAGAACAAGCTGCAGTTGTTCCAGCCCTACAAGAAGTTCCTAAAACTCTGTGGGCTGTCAGCAAATATGATGTTGGCCTCATCAAAAATTGTGAACCTGTTGTGATCACCCCAAAATCTAACTTTAGACCATGTAAACCCCAATATCCCCTTAAGCGCGAAGTAATTGAGGGAATAACACCTGTTTTTGAATCTCTAAAAGCATCAGGAGTAATTGTTCCGTGCGATGACTCCCCTGTGCGAACACCTCTATTCCCAATTAAAAAGATTAGAGAAAAAGAACAGCCTGTCGAATGGCGTTTTATCCAAGACTTACAAGCAGTAAACGCTGCAGTTCAACCTCGAGCTCCAAATGTTCCTAACCCATACACAATTCTGTCCCAAGTTCCTCCTGATTCAAATTACTTTTCTGTTGTAGATCTGTCAAATGCCTTCTTTAGTGTACCAGTCCACCCTGACAGTCAATATTGGTTTGCATTTAACTTCAATGGCCGAGCTTACACATTTACTCGCTTGTGTCAAGGGTATTGTGAAAGTCCGACCATTGATGCACTCAGAAAAAGTCTTGAACCCCTATCCTTTCTCCTGGGACAGCCCTACTTCAGTATGTAGATGACATAATGATTTGCAGTCCAACTATACAACAATGTGAAAGGGACACAGTCAAACTCCTGCAACACCTTGCTGCAGAGGGCCATAAAGCTAGTCTTTCAAAATTACAATTTGTTCAAGAAAAAGTCACATTCCTGGGTCACATTATTACATCAAAAGGTAAAAGTCTGTCTCCAAAATGCGTTGAAGCCATTCAAAATCTTCCAAAACCAATTACAAAAAAACAAATTATGTCTTTCCTGGGAATGTGCTTTTATTGTAGACAATTCATTCCAAATTATGCAATCTTAGAAGCCCCGCTCAGCTCCCTAATTCACGGTAAAAATTTGCAATCGCATGACAAACTCACATGGACACCTGATGCTGATCATTCATTTACCACATTGAAAATAGCTCTCCAAACCACTCCCACTGTTGGGTTACCAGACCCAAACCGACCATTCACACAAATGGTTGATGAACGTAATGTTTGCATGACATCTGTTTTGTTACAGGATCACGGGGGAAAAATGCGACCTGCTGCTTACTTTTCAGCCAAACTGGATCCTGTTGCTGCTGGCATGCCAAGATGCCTTAGAGCAGTAGCTGCTCTAAGATGCCATTATGGCTGAAAAAGCCATAATGGCATCTTTATTTGTTACAGGAGATGTGGATGCTGCAGAATTTCTCTTTTTTTTCCTTTTCATGTTCCTACGACATAATCACACACTAACAACACTAACAACTAACCAATAACAGTTTTGGGCTTCACAAAATGTTCCTTTCAGAACAGTAATTTAAGTGTTCTCTTGCAGCAGAAGATAACTACAACTATTGACACATGTATATATACATATATATAAATGTGTCAAAAGGAGGGATGTTAGATGTAATAGTGGTGGAACATTGGTTCACTAAAGGTTTCTCAACATATGCGCAGAAATACTGCCAAAGGTGCATTAGCTGTGCTGTGCATAATGTAGGTAAGACAATTCCAATGACACAGGCTGTTCATGCTCCACCAGAACATCCATTTGAACATCTAATGATGGACTTTATTGAATTGACACCGGCACAAGGTAAGAAATATTGTTTAGTAATGGTAGACATGTGGTCAAAGTGGGTTGAAGCATTCCCAGATAAACATCAAAGCAGTCAACCAGTAGCAAAAGCTTTATTAACTGAAGTTGTTCCACGATGGGGAATACCAACTAAAATCAGCAGTGATAATGGAAAACATTTTGTTAACACAGCAATTACATAAATAAGCAACTTCCTTGGCATTGATTTAAGAAAACATTGTGCTCATCATCCAGCCAGTGGAGGGGCTATCGAAAGAGAAAATGGCACTCTAAAAGGGAAATTAGCCAAATGTTGTGAGGAAACAGGACTGACAGGGATACAAGCCTTACCTATTGTTTTAACTCACATGAGAATGCGAAAAAGGTCTAGAGTAAACATGAGCCCTTTTGAAATCCTATTTGGCAGACCACCATCTCTAGGACTAGGTCCTAACGTTAGGCCACTCCCCTCCACTGGATTATGTGAAGATGATATGTTACAATATTGCAAAAACTTATCTTCCACTCTCTCTCTCATCTCTCAGCAGGTGAAAACAGCCCTTCCAACACCTGCATCCAAACACCTCCACAACTTCCAGCCTGGCGACTGGGTGATGGTAAAGGACCTGCGGAAGAAGCATTAGTGTTCCAGACGCTGGCAAGGTCCTTTCTAGGTTCTCCTGACAACACACACGGCCGTCAAGACTGCTGAAAGAGCAACGTGGATACACAGCAGCCACTGCAGGAAGGTCCCACATCCCAGAGATGACCCAACATCTACAGAGAACCTCCAAGCACCAGCCGCAGAACCAGCTCCCCAAGGCACAGCCATCTAACGACTACATCTTCTACAATGGCAGATCTTTCTACCCATCTTCACGTCTCAACCGGTACACAGCTGTCCAACATAGTGTGGATCATATTGGTCATTTTACCTTTGCCCTTGGATACACGAACACTGTCAAGCCTACAAACACCCGCCAGCCGTGAGAGTGCAACAGAAATGGATGAGAGTTTTCTGGGAAACTATCATGCCAAACAAGCTCTTACTAAATGCAATCACAACACTGCATGCGCTCTGGCACTATTGAACAAACAGGACTTACAGATTGATGGGAACTGTTGGATTTGTCACACACTGTCAAACAGATGGCAAGCAGAACCATTGACAGTAAAGTCAGTGCTACAGACTCAAACAATACAGCAGTCCCAGTCATCTTGCCCTATTCCCCATGGAATGATGCTGTTGCTGATTGCTGGCAACCAAATTCGAAACAACATGCCAGTAGTCCCACATCCTAAGATCACTTGTTTAAAGAATCATCCTGCGACAAGCAACATAGTGATTAATGTTCCTCTTCAGAATGCAGAAACTTGTCTATGCTCAACATCGACACAAGGCCCATACCTAGGACACTCTCAATGCCAAACCAAAATATACATGAACAAAGACTCAACCCAAAGTTGTTTTTTTAACTGGACTAACGGCACTACAATGCATTTTCCAAATACTGTCTTCTAAACCTGGAATTATGTGGTCATGTGGCACAGAAGCTTATTACAGTTTGCCACCTGAACTCCAATGGTCTGAATGCTGCCACCCATCTGTTGTTACCACAGGGATAACAGTACTATATGAAGACAAACATGTTCGAATTGAACGTGATCTTTCGGGAGTGCCCCACTCGTACAAAGGTTGCGTTCTGTCAGACCCATGGACGACTCCAGGAGCAAACATAGGATGGTCTGTGTTCCTAGGAGGAGGCACCGCTGCAGCCCTGAACAAAATCAATGGACTAGCCTGGTCGGTATTGCAACTGGCCAATGAAACTGAATCAGGGCTCACACTAGTAAATGCAGAAATGGCTGCCATTAGAACAGCGGTCATACAGCACAGGCTCGCACTGGACATTCTGCTGGCTGAAAAAGGTGGTTTGTGTAAACTGATAAATGCTTCCTGCTGCTTCCACATCCCAGATGAATTCAACAATATCACAGACATTATTAAACACATGCAAGACTCCATTCAGCCCCCCCAGACTGACAGACAACTCATGGCTCTCGTGGCTTCAGTCCTGGAGCCAAGACTGGCTGTCTTGGATTTTAACAACGATCATGCCCATTCTAATGATATTTTTCCTTGTATGCACTCTAACCCCATGTATACTGAAGTGCATGGTTAATGGCGTGGTCAAGAACATGACAACCTCTCCAACTTTCCTGCAAGAGGACACTGAACACAATGTCGCATGGGAAACGTCTTCCCAAGTCCCAGATGAAACTGAAAATCAAAAAACCTATCAAATGGACTCTGATTCAGATGATGAATTATTTGTATTGAACTAGTCACGTTTGTTATATTATGGATTGACCTTGCAACACTGTGAAACAACAATAATGATGATGCATTTTAAATCCATTCGGAAATAATGTGTTTGATAACAAGTTGTTTTATCAGAAAATTGCTTTAATTGTATATACATTTTAGCTCATTATTATCTTTTGCGTTAATATCCTTGCGTTATTTTAATTTTTGTGTTTATCATTCTTATTGGTCTTGGTATTATTATTATTATTATTTTTTTTTTTTGGTTATGTTCCTAATACAGTAATGTTAAAGTTAAACATGTGACATGATTAATGAATAATCAAAAGGTGGGATGTGTAATGGAAATTAAAATATTGTGTCATTTTTTCCCATGGCATTGTCATTGTATCACATGGCCTCGTAACTAAAACTCATTTGGTTTGGTCGTCAAAGACAGTGTTAGAAAAACCTTTCTCATGTCAACCCTTTTGTTCCCTTTTGGTGGCTAGACTTGTTAAGATGTGTTGTAATGCAAGTGAAAGTAGTTGCAACCAGACCACACAGTCCCAATCCCTCCCTATTGACCCCCTGAGGGGACCCAGCTCATGAATGTCTTCAGGAGCTGGTCTGACCACACCTCAGCAGAAGTACCACACTCCCTCCCCTGAAGTGTTTCACATCTCGTATTGTTTCTACTCCACATGCTACTTCACACCTTGTATTGTCTCTACTCCAAATGTTACCTCTTGAGGGGAACCGGCACCTGAATGTCTCCAGGAGCTGGACTGACCACCCCTCAATGGGAGTGTCACATGCTTACTTTGAAATGTATGTCCTCTGGTCATCTCAAACTATATAAACTGGGTGCTTTCCAGCATTCGACATAAGGGCGAGCTGCTGTCGGACCTATTTCTTGCAAGAAATAAACTCTTTGTCTTTGCTTCAACATTCATCAGAGCCTGCAAAAGGAGTCTTATTTACATGACACCTTCATAAGTAAAAAGTCAGATTAAACTGACCAGTCCTCAGATTCCATTTAACTAACTCCATGCAGTGTCATTTCTGTTGTCCCATCCTCACTCCTCACCTCTCCTGGAAGCTTCAAAACTATCAAACAGGTTGATCCTCTGAATGTCGTAGGTCAGCGTGGTGTTTGGCATGAGTGTCCGGTTACGGTTAATATTGGTGACAGCGAATTTGAAGGCCAGTTCCTCCACTCCGACGGGGTCATTCTCCAACGTCTCAAAGATGCCCCCTGTGGACGCACAAGGCAGTACAAATCAGTATTAGTCTCAGAGTTAATCCCTAAATCTCGGCCACTTGTCTAATTGCAGATTTGGAGGCTACTGTTATTGACAATTGTGTAACCTTGGTTTTCTTCAGGCACAGAAATAAAACATGTGAGAGATAGTTTAATCTGGCTCCACTTGGAATTTCCCTCTTCTAGCCTATTTGCATGACCAAGTATGTCATACTGGAGAATAGTGTTGTCAAAAGTATTGAAAATCAGAAATGAATCAGTACAACAAACTAGTATCTAAATTTGATATCAATACTAAAAAAGTCACATTTAAAGGAACAAAAATGAACCTGAATAGCTTTAGAATGACCTTGAGCTATATCAGTTCAGCCATATAGACTAGTGTACGCCCATGCACCACTGTGGAACCTACCTGAATAACAGGGATTACACAGACATAAGACTAAATGGCAGTACAAAAGAAAATATGATTGAATGCTGAAAATCACATTTTATACTAGTCTACTTATACTTGTTCTGATACAGCTCAAGATCATTCTGCTATTCAGGAAAGGTTAATTTTTGTTTTTGTAGTGATACCTGCTAAAATTAGTATTCAGTTTCAGTACTAATTGGCGCTAAAACTAGTATCAAAACTAGATATTCATTCAGAACAAATATAAGACCTGGACGACTGAGGGATTACACAGATAAAAGACTTCATGGAGATATAAAAGAAAGTATTATTATTTAATGTTGAAATGTTTTTTTATTGTTATTGTGTTATCAGAATCAGTATCGAATGTACTTCTCATTTCAGTATCATGACAACACTAGTCTATTTACATAATCATCATTCAAAAATACAACAAATCATAATATCCTAGAGAAAAAAAATGTGAAAGGTTCATCTATATGTTGGGCCTTGTTATAGTTTTTGTAAATGTTGGACATCACTTACAACAGAAATACATTGGATATCAATATTGGCTGAAAAAAGGACCATCCCAGATCACATACATACTAGCTTTGACTATACAGTTGCAAGAATTCCTTTGGGAGTTTTGCATGAATTGGTCATAAAATGTGTTCTGAACTTCATCTAAGTCACAACAATAGAAAAACACAGTCTGCTTAAAATAATACTACACAAACGTTATATGTTTTTATCTATTTATTTAACATAGCATGTAAACATTCACAGTGCCGTATGTGAACCTTTGGACTTAATAACTGGTTCACCCTCCTTTGGCAGCAATAACCTCAACCAAACATTTCCTGTAGTTGCAGATCAGACCTGCACAATGATCTGGACAATGATCTGGTGAAATTTTGGACCACTCCTCTTCACAAAACTGTTTCAGTGTAGCAATATTCTTGGGATGTCTGGTGTGAATCGCTCTCTTAATGTCATGCCACAGCATTTCAATCGGATTGAGGTCAGGACTCTGACTGGGCCACTTCAGAAGGCATATTTTGTTCTGTTGAAGCCATTCTTTTGTAGAATTACTTGTATGCTTTGGGTCATTGTCATGTTGCATCACCTGTTCTCTGCGGAGCTTCAGTTGGTGGACAGATGGTCTTAAGTTTTCTTGCAAAATGTCTTGATAAACTCTGAAAATAATTTTTCCATCAATGACAACAATCCATCCAGGCCCCGAAGCAGCAAAGCAGCCCCAAACCATGATGCTCCCTCCGCCATGTTTTACATTGGGGATGAGGTTTTGATGTTGGTGTCCTGTGCCTTTTTTTCTACACACATAGTGTTGTGTGCTTTTTCCAAACAACTCAATTTTGGTTTCATTTGTCCACAGAATATTTTGCCAGTATTGCTGTGGAACATCCAGGTGCTCTTTTGCAAACATGCTGCAATTTTTTTTTTTGGACAGCAATGGCTTTCTCCGTGGTCTGCGCCCATGTACTCCATTCTTGTTTAATGTTTTCCTTATTGTAGATGTGTCAACAAAAATATTAGCATGTGCCAGAGATTTCTGTAAGTCTTTAGCTGACACTCTAGGATTCTTCTTTACCTCATTAAGCATTCGGTGCTGTGCTCTTGCAGTCATCAGGACAACCACGCCTAGGGAGAGTAGCATCAGTGCTGAACTTTCTCCATTTGTAGACAGCCTGTCTTTACAAAGAATGGTGTGAAAAGGGAAAAACATCCAGTATGCGGCAGTCCTGTGGGTGAAAATGCCTTGTTGATGCTAGAGGTCAGAGGAGAATGGGCCGAGTGATTCAAGCTGATAGAAGAGCAACGTTGACTGAAATAACCACTCGTTACAACCGAGGAATGCAGCAAAGCATTTGTGAAGCCACAACACGCACAACCTTGAGGCGGATGGGCTACAACAGCAGAAGACCCCACCGGGTACCACTCATCTCCACTATAAATAGGAAAAAGAGGCTACAATTTGCACGAGCTCACCAAAATTGGACAGTTGAAGACTGGAAAAATGCTGCCTGGTCTGATGAGTCTCAATTTCTGTTGAGACATTCAAATGGTAGAGTCAGAATTTGGCGTAAACAGAATGAGAACATGGATCCATCATGCCTTGTTAACACTGTGCAGGCTGGTTGTGGTGGTGTAATGGTGTGGGGGATGTTTTCTTGGCACACTTTAGGTCCCTTAGTGCCAATTGGGCATTGTTTAAATGCCACGGGCTACCTGAACATTGTTTCTGACCCTGTCCATCCCTTCATGACCACCATGTACCCATCCTCTGATGGCTACTTCCAGCAGAATAATGCACCATGTCATAAAGCTCGAATCATTTCAAATTGGTTTCTTGAACATGACAATGAGTTCACTGTACTACAATGGCCCCCACAATCACCAGATCTCAACCCGATAAAGCATCTTTGGGATGTGGTGGAACGGGCGCTTCGTGCCCTGGATGTGCATCCCACAAATCTTCATCAACTGCAAGATGCTATCCGATCAATATGGGCTAACATTTCTAAAGAATGCTTTCAGCACCTTGTTGAACAATGCCACGTAGAATTAAGGCAGTTCTGGAGGCGAAAGGGGGTCAAACACCGTATTAGTATGGTGTTCCTAATAATCCTTCAGGTGAGTGTATAATATAATATATTTCATTGGACCGCCTTTAGCTTTGATAACAGCACACTTTCGTGGCATTGTTTCAATAAGCTTCTGCAATGTCAGAAGATTTATTTCCATCCAGTATTGCATTAATTTTTCACCAAGATCTTGCATTGATGATGGTAAAGTCTGACCACTGCGCAAAGCCTTCTCCAGCACATCCCAAAGATTCTCAATGGGTCAAGGTCTGGACTCTGTGGTGGCTAATCCATGTGTTAAAATGATGTCTCACGCTGAATCACTCTTTCACAATTTGAGCCCGATGAATTCTGGCATTGTCATCTTGGAATATGCCCGTGCCATCAGGGAAGAAAAAAATTCATTGATGGCATAACCTGGTCATTCAGTATATTCAGGTAGTCAGCTGACCTCATTCTTTGACCACATACTCTTGCTCCTACGTATTTGCTTAGTTAAATCTAGGCGGTGCCTTTTTTTTTTTTTTTGGCCAGGCAGTGTATGTGACCAAGTGAACCTCCACAGTATATCATTAAACATATTTATTTTGCATTTATTTAATTGCAGGTGTTTTAATTGACAATAAATATCTTGAAAAACATGTAACTTACTGTGAGCGAGCTCACCACTCCACAGATCTGACCTTTATTGGCCTGATTGCATCACTTGCTTGTCTCCAATAAGAGAGGTAAGCTTAATGCCATAGTGTGTTTTATTGTATTCTATTTGAGCATTAACATCTCCATGGAGACAAGCAGGTGCCTGGTGGGGAACCCTCCATCAGAATAGTTGGCCTAGTGTCTTTAATATCAGCACAATCAAATGTAAATTTAGACAGTAGTACAGAAACAATATTAAAACAGTGTCGCTCTATGAGGCCTCATACAAAAATAAGCACTGTATGAATTTAAAGGTGCCAATTTGAACAACGTATGTAGTTGTTGTTTTTTTTCATTAGCATTGATAGCATTAGCAACATGGAGCATTAGCTGTGGCATAAGTTGCTTTTTACATAATTATAGAGCTATATTACAAATGACAAAGACCAGTGTATAATGCAGAACATCAGAAGCTAATGAGTCTTAGCTGATCAGTGCATGTCAGAAATTTGCAGATAAAATAGTATAGCCCTGTATCAACTGACTTTCTCTTATTTGGTTTTGTACTGAAAACAAGTTTAATTCTCTGTTTACCAAATTGAGGCTAGGCAATCACCATGGCACCAGGGGAATCCAGATATACATACATATATATATATATACACACACACACACATAGCAATATTATTCTGAAGTAACGTTACCTTAAATTTTTGACTTCTCTACCCACCTCTGAATATCAATTTCTCATATATTTTTCTTATGTAACACTTTTGGATGCCTTTGCAAATTATCCCTGTAGATCAGTGCTGTATCTATGTTTCAAAAAGTGACTGTGAAATTTGATTGATTTAAACAGGCTTGTAAACCCCCAAAGATTTTAAATGTGAATAGCCTTTTTCTCATAGTCCACACTGAGGCAGCCTTGTCTGAGCGCTACTCACTGGACATGGGGCTTCAGTGTGTCAATACTGATAAAGAAACCATATCAGCATCTAGTGTAGGGACTTGGGGACTTACCTAGCATGCCCTGTAATATATACAGACATATATGACAAAATGAGAGAGTGTGCGTAGGACTGGGAGAATCTAGAGTCCATGGAACAAAAATAGCAGCTGATGCCTCATTTGCATGTTGTTGTTGACTTCTAATCACATGCTAATCATATGCATCAAAGAAATTTAAATTTGGGAAATACTAAAGCTTGTAAGCAGGCTGCAGAGTTAGACCTAAAGGTGGGACAACATGGCCATGGTAAGACTATTCCAGCCAGTGATATGATTTGATATTAGTTAATGCTTGGCACAGCTATAAGAGGACACTACGGCCAAACCACCAAATGAGTAAACAAACATAGTATTGTCATTGTTAAATCGATTTGAATAAAAACACCTGTCAGTACCCTATGATTTTTGCAGACATCGGATCCTTTTATCGCACTGCCAAAGAAAACATTTAAGATTCAGTGAGCCCTTCATTTCCTCCTTTTGGATACACCACACAGAGACAGACACCACCTCCTTGCTGATTTCCACCTTAGATTAGCTCATGTTTTATTTTCATATGTCGTAATGAGCTGATTTCCTGAAAGAGGTGCATGCTGGGTAGTATGGGTGGGGAAATATCATTCTTTAATACTCCTAGGCCTTATGCGATTTAAATGTAAATGCTACTTCAATTTTAATAAGTAAAATTAAAAGATTGTATAAAACTATGACTATTCAAATTCTAAAACCTAGATTCAAAATCTTAAAAATACTTATGTACCTTGCTGTGTAAATTAAATGACAAAATAAATTTTTTTACGGCAGGTCGATCAACAAGACATGTCCTGTCAGTCGCTTAGTTGTCGAAAAAGGGGGTGTGGCAACAATCAAAACTATTACACATGTCTATGTACCTGAACTAAACCGCACTCACAAGAATACACCTGGAGGGGGAGTTAATGCAAAAATAACTAAAAAAGTACTAGGAAACAATTTATATAAAGAATGATTACACTTTTGAACCATAAGGTTAATCTGCCTTTTTACAGATAAATACCAAAAAATACCAAATCTTCTACTAACTCACTCACTCACAAACTCCCATCTCCTTTTTGCTGTCATTTCATATAAATCCTTATAATCTAAATAAAGTAATCAGAATCAGAAGACTTTTATTGCCATCGTCCATCGTCATCGTTCCAACTAGGAACTGGTGATAAAGTGCAACATAAAAACACACTGAATAAATACAAATACAAATAAGGCATGCACAGAGTTAATATATACAACAGCAGCATCAGAACAACAGTGCAAATGTGGCTTATTAAAGTAAACGGTATATAAAGTGTCTAGTTTTGTGCGGATATTATAAAGTATGAGACAAACAGCAGAGGGGAAGAAACTGTTCTTATGATGAGAGGTTCTGGTCCCAATGGTGGCTCAAATTGTCCATGTCTAGGGTGACATGGACAATTTGAGCCTGTAGACGTACAGGTCCTGTAGAGATGGAAGGCTGCAGCCAATCACCTTCTCAGCAGAGCGCAAAATGCACTGCAGTCTCTCTCTCTGTACCTGGCAGTGGCCCCAGCGAACCACACAGTGATGGAGGAGGTGAGGATGGACTCAGTGATGGCTGTGTAGAACTGCACCATCATCTGGACTGGCAGCTTGGCTTTCCTCAGCTTCCGCCCTTTCTTGATGAGGGAGCTGATGGTCGGCTCCCACTTGAGATCCTGAGTGATGTAGGTGCCCAAGAAGCGGAAGGAGTCCACAGTGATGATGGGGGAGTCTGTCAGGGTGAGGGGAGGCAGGAGGGCTGTGACTTTCCTGAAGTCCGAAATCATCTTCACTGTCTTCTGGGTGTTGAGCTGCAGGTTGTTGCTGCTGCACCAGGACACCAGCCGGTCCACCTTCACTCCTGTAGGCAGACTCATCGCCATCTAAGATGAGCTCGATGAGGGTGGTGTCATCCGCAAACTTAACCAGTTTGACAGAGTCGTGGCTGGAGGTGCAGCAGTTGGTGTACAGGGAGAAGAGCAGGGGAGAAAGTACACAGCCCTGTGGAGATCCTGTGCTGATAGTCCAAGTGTCCGAGACATTCTTCCCCAGCCACACGCACTGCCTCTGGTCCGTTAGGAAGTCAGTGATCCACCTGCAGGTGGAATCAGGTATGTTGAGCTGAGCAAGCTTGTCCTGGAGCAGAGCAGGGAGGATGGTGTTGAACGCAGAGCTGAAGTCCACAAACAGGATCCTGGCATAGGTTCCTGGGGAGTCCAGATCCTGGAGGATGAAGTGAAGGGCCAGGTTAATGGTGTCGTCTACAGAACGATTGGGTCTGTAGGTGAACTGCAGAGGGTCCAGGAGGGGGGAGGTAAAGGACTTGAGGTGGTGCAGAACCAGGTGCTCAAATGACTTCATGACTACAGACGTCAGCGCCACTGGTCTGTAGTCATTAAGTCCAGTGATCCTGGGCTTCTTGGGGACGGGAACAATGGTGGACAGCTTGAAGCAGGCTGGGATGTGACATGACTCCAGGGAGGTGTTAAAGATGTCCGTGAAAACAGGAGCCAGTTCCTCAGCACAGTTTTCTGCTAATTGTTTGTTGTCCACAGCGGGAGGGGCTTTGGGTCTGTAGTTGGTGATTTGCCTAAGCCAGGGGTGTCAATCATGCGGCCCGGGGGCTGGGGGGCTGGATCCGGCCCACCTACAGACTTGATCTGGCCCTCAGCTGATTTGTAATAAAAATACACTCAGCATTTTTTTTTTTTTTTTCTGCTCGCTAGCACACTAGCATCATCTTCGAAACCGTAATAATCAAACTTAATAAAACAAAGCTGCGCTCAAAGCTAACACACAAGCACTTAAATGACATTTTGAAATTGGCAGCTACTCAGGATATGATGCCTGGTATTGATGCACTTGTGCAGGCTAAAAGATGCCAAATTTCTGGATCAAAAACAAAGCATGACTAAATCCTGAAAAATAAGACGGTAAAATGCTGATGATTTTAGGTCTGGATCTTTTTTTGTTTGTTTGTTTTTATGTGCAGAATGTTGAGTTCAAATCATTTCTGTATTAATCTGCACATGCGCTAATAAAATCTAAATGTTTTTGGGTTTTTTTTCAAAATTACTGTATTGAGTTGTACTGCAAAAAAAGGAGACAGTTTCAGGTTGTTCTTAATATTTTATAAAGGAACAGTTCTCTTCAATAAAAATATTTTACATGTTTCTCTGCACAAATGTTTCTACTTATTGCTAGTATTTATGCTGGTCTGGCCCCCTTGAGATCAAATTAAGTCGTATGTGGTCCCCAGACCAAAATGAGTTTGACACCCCTGGCCTAAGCCCTCTCCAGACAGAAGCAGAGTCGTTGGTGGAGAAATGCTGTTCCAGATGTGTATTGTATTTAGCTTTAGCCTTTTCCACCTCTTTGCTAAACGCACACTTGCTACGCCTGTAGCCTTCACGATCTTCTGCCCTGTAAGCCATCTCCTTTTCCCTCCTCAGATGTCTCAGTCTGGTTGTGTACCAGGGTTTATCATTGTTAAAAGTCACCCTGGTACATGATGGAATGATGCTGTCCTCACAGAACTGAATGTATGACATCACACTGTCTGTGTACTCATCCAAACTTTCTGTGGCAGCCCTGAACACATTAAAGTTTATAATGTCTAAACAGGTGCGAAGCTCCTCCACAGCCTCACTGGTCCACTTCTTAGAAGTCCTCACAGCAGGTTTATAGAGTTTCAGCCGTTGTCTGTAAGCGGGGATGAGGTGAACCATGACGTGATCGGACAATCTTAGAAAAAACATTATATATACTATTATGTCTACTGACCCATTAATTGACCAAACAACTAAAGGCTATAGACTCAGAGAACAGGACGAAGGGAGTGTGACGTCACCCCCAGAATTCAGCTCAAGTCAAATGAAGCTCATGGAGGCTAGCAGTTATAAGGGCAAATCTGGAGCTGAATTCCGTATTTGGAATTCCGACAACGAGAAATAAAACTACCGAGATCATGTAGAAAGAGTTAATAGGAACATTTTAAGACCAAAATGACGAGCCTGACAGTTACAGAGAGAGGGGCCACAGTTTTTTAATAGAAAGGGAATTGGAGCTGGAGCTGATGGAACCGGAAGTGTGCCCATGCTCACTTCCTATTTCCTATTCTGCTCATATAGTTGCCTGTCAAACCTAGAATATCTCCCTATATAGGCTTGTCACGATAATTACTGTATCGACTTAGTTCCAGCTTTCACTTACTGAACAATATGTTTTTTGAGGGTCAATATTTATCATGTACACATTTTCTTTGCTCTACTGGGAAATAGTAAAATTAGCAAAATAATCACTAGTTGTAGCCACAATCGAAAGAAATTAAAATTGAAATACACAAATTACAATTTAATCAATGAGATTATCTCAAGTGAATTGGTCCAACTGACTGGGCTTCCATTGTGAATAGAGTTTGTGTTTTAATAATATGATTCTGTTCAAAGTTCACATTTTAAACAGTTCAGAAGAATTAACAGAATGAAATATGAATTGACAAACGTGCAAGAATCACATTTCAGAACAACAGGGTTAAGTTTTATGCAGAATAAATGTAGATGTTTATCTGCATCTATTCAAGTAAGCGATTTTGATTGAATTATGATTAATCTTCCAGCTCTTGAGGTATTTAGTTTGTTGCAACATGTCATGATGCCTGCATTTCCTGTCCTCCTGTGTTCTCTCCCCCTCCCCTACCTGTCTGCCTGGAGCTGGGCGGAGTTCCTGACTCCTCCCGCGCACACCTGGAGCGCATCAGCAAAATTATCTCCACCTGCTGCAGAGTATATGAGGGCTCGGCAGAAGACACTCGGAGCCAGACCGTCCGCATGTCAACGTGAATGCTCCAGCTTAGTTTTTGCATCTTTGTTGCCTGTCTGCCTGTTACTCATTGGACTTTTTGACATCTTCCAGATTCCTGTTCTCGCTCGTTCCTGCTCCTGCCTCTGCACTCCAGCTCCGGTACGGTCACCCCTCTGCCTTGCCTCCTGTTCCGTCTTGGTCTCCGGCTTGCTTCTCGCCTCCTGCCCTGGCTCCCGCTCTCTGGACTACTCCGGCTCAGCCCGCCCCGGTCTCGTCCCGATCCTGTCCTTGCTCTGGTCCCGGCTTTCCCGTCCCCACTCTGCACTACGCCCATCTGGTCTGCCTCCCGCTCCCTGGCTCCCCGTGTGTGTTTAAATGAACTATTAAAACTGAAATTCACCATTTTGTAAATAAACACTGTCAACTTGCCCCGACGTCTGCACTCCTTGGTCCCGCACCCGTACTAGCCGTTACGACACAACAAGAGGTTCAACATTTTGGATATTTTACCACCAAGCACACACACTGCCATCTCCCATGCGGTGGAGCTCAGATCTGGGTCACTGGCTCTGGCCCCGGCCTGCCTGCCTCTCCCTTTCCACGTTCTGCCTCTGAGCTGTGGCTCTGGGAGCTATATAACTCTCTGATAAGATCTCATCACACACTGTTTGCACACGACACACAGATCAATGCTCTCATTCAATACACTATTAGGCCACAAATGGAGACACGACTTGGATCATTCACATGCTTAAGAGATGTGTGGACTAACTGTAGCAGAAATTATACCAAAAAGTAGAGGGCAAATACACTCACCTGAAGGATTATTAGGAACACCATACTAATACGGTGTTTGACCCCCTTTCGCCTCCAGAACTGCCTTAATTCTACGTGGCATTGATTCAACAAGGTGCTGAAAGCATTCTTTCGAAATGTTGGCCCATATTGATAGGATAGCATCTTGCAGTTGATGGAGATTTGTGGGATGCACATCCAGGGCACGAAGCTCCCGTTCCACCACATCCCAAAGAAGCTCTATCGGGTTGAGATCTGGTGACTGTGGGGGCCATTGTAGTACAGTGAATCATTGTCATGTTCAAGAAACCAATTTGAAATGATTCGAGCTTTATGACATGGTGCATTATCCTGCTGGAAGTAGCCATCAGAGGATGGGTACATGGTGGTCATGAAGGGATGGACATGGTCAGAAACAATGTTCAGATAGCCCGTTGCATTTAAACGATGCCCAATTGGCACTAAGGGACCTAAAGTGTGCCA
>NC_047138.1:22430640-22436734 GCF_009829125.3 Periophthalmus magnuspinnatus | reverse complement strand
AGCTTCCTTAACTCCTCTCTCAAACCATTTCTTTTCTCTGGCTAAGATCTGAACTTCACTATCTTCAAAGGAGTGGTTAGTGGCTTTAAGATGGAGATGCACGGCGGACTGGGGTCCAGAGGAACTTTCCCGCCGGTGTTGGTACATCCTCTTATGGAGCAGCTGTTTAGTTTCTCTAATGTAACACTCACTGCACTCTTCACTACACTGAATGGAGTAGACTACATTACTTTGTTTATGGCTTGGAGTTTTGTCCTTAGGGTGAACCAATTTTTGCCTTAAAGTGTTTGTGGGTTTGAAAAAGACAGGAATCTCATACTGTCTGAAGATTCTCTGAGGTTTTTCAGACACACCAGCAGTGTAAGGGATGGTAACACCTCTCCTTCTAGGTTCAGATACCCTGTTGTCCTGTTTTTTTAAGCTCTCTTAGATCTATTGAAGGCCCATTTTGGATATCCACAAGCAGAGAGGATCCTTCCTTAAACAGAAATGGGGGCCTGAGACATAATCTCTCCCCCATCTACAACTCCATCCTCAGACCCAGAACAATGAGAACAATAGCAGGGTCGTTAAGGGCTGAATAGGGTAGTTTCAGCTGAAACTGGAGACAGCTGACAACAGATAGCTGTTTACAGTTTCAGTGTAGTTAGCCCCTCCCCTCAGTTAGATTTAAAGGCAGTGGCCACCAGCATTCTGACTAGAACTGAAGAAGCGGCTTGGATGAGCACCGAAATGTCTTCACTCCTACAAGATTTGTCCAGTTGACAGATTTAACTTCATTGTTTGCTATGGATCAGACCTGGACGACTGAGGGTCTACACAGACAACTTTTTTATAGTGCATGTGAGCTTCTGGTTTCAACTGTATTCCCATGTGGCCTGATATTTGTGTAATCCTTCAGTGGTCCAGGTAGGTTCCATAGTGGTTCATGGATGTATACTACTCTGTGGTCTTGTACTTGTTCTGATACAGCTCAAGATCATTCTAAGGCTATTCAGGAAAGGTTCATTTATCCTATCAATGACTTTTTTTTTTTAGTATTGATACTTGAAACTAGATTTGAGCATCGATTACTATCAGATTTTCGATGCTTGTGACAGACCTATTATTGAGTCATATTCACAGTTCAATTCTGCTATTCCATTCAACCATTGACATCTGACACTGTTTTGAACCTGCTCCTGTCCCAGCCCCTCACAGCCCTGGAATGTTGTCCTCTCTGATGTGTGACAGGGAGATTTGGGCCCATGCGTTATTGCAGGCCCCTAAGTGTCACAATGATATTTAATGAATGAGCGACCGGGCCTGTTGGGACAGAAAAGAGGGTGGTCACCTGTTCCTGCAATGGTACAGAATGTCGAGTTCTCTGTATAGGAAACAATGAACATTCTTTTTCCCAGGTGCAGTGCTGTCTTCAAAACAAACCTGTGAACAATCTTAGTGAAGTGTGTTCTTTCAGAAGAAGCAGATGAGATTACTTAATTCTCCATGTTTTATTAATAATCACCATTAGAAGACTGCTTTTGGCTTGTGGTGAAAATAATGAAAGCTAAACCACAATTTCAAAACAAGAAGCAGTCTAGACAATATTTCAATTTACCGTAACCATAATATTTTCAGTTCCAAAATGTCTTAATCAGGTGTGTAACCTTTTCCTAGCATGTCCCTCTCAAGGGTTCTTTACTTTTTAACAACGGCAACTGGAATGCACTGCAGGGACTAGTTACAAGCTTCAACAGTGTCCCCTGTAATTTCAACAATGTGAAGTCTGTGGATAATTACACAGGTAGGGGAGATGAGAGGGCCAAAACACAAGACCTACAGCTAGCATGTCTACAATGCAATTAGAAGTCAGATTTACTTGAGTAATATTTTTATTGAAGTATTCTGAAAAATGCAATCTCTTTAAAAATTTACTCAAGTAGGGGTAGTAAAGGTATGGTGATAGAAAAGCAACTTGTTGAAAAATTACAATTCTAGATGAAAAGTAATCCACTTGCGAAGATCGGTGAATTTTGAAATAGAGAGCCCAGGCCTGCCCTGGCCACAGACTGGCAGCCTTTCGGCGTCTCTCCCAGTCTCCACCACCCTGAGCATGTGTGTTGACCATTTTATACCAGAATGACAATGCTACATACATTTTAAAGCAGATGCTGTGTATATATATACATATACATACACACACATATACATATGTATATGTGTGTATGTATATGTATATATATATATATATATATGTCAATTTTGTTCAGAGCTGGTATCTCTGCTGGCTTATCTTCTGCTGTAAATTAAATTGTAATTCTTAAAGAAGCATTTTGTGAATCACAAAACTGTTATTGATTAGTTGTTAGTGTTGTTAGTGTGTGATTATTTCATAGGAATACGTAAAGGAAAAGAAGAGAAATTATGCAACATCTGCATCTCCTGACTCACCCATGACTATTTGGTAGTTAGCCATAATGACCCCTAAACCTCACTCTGGAGAATAAATTCAAGTATGTCCCAATACTTGATATTATACAAAGCAAAAAGTAGCACAACTAAACCCGTGTTCACCTTTAAAATGCAGAGGGCTTATGGTGTAGAGGGCTCTCCCGTCTCCAATGTCCAGCTTGACAACAGATGAAGCAAGGAAAATCTCTTTTCCTTCTCTTGTTCTTTCGATGGGCTCTCCTTCCATATTTGCTCTGCTTACGTGTTGGCTGATGAGTCTGTAGTTATCTGTGTGATTGTGAATGCAGTCGGTGATTCTCATTTTCATGTTGTTGGGCTTTATTGTACATAGTCACTGCTGTCATATGCAGCTCTTTCTGCATTCATTCTTTCTGTTCCATGGACATCCATGGACTGAAAACTAATGTTGAAGCTTGTGGACTAGAGATTTCAACCATTGGCATAGTGTACATTGTGTCTTCTTCAGCACGGCTCACCTTGCTTGTTTCTATCTACAACGCAGGACAGTAATGGACATGTGCAGATGCAGAGTTATTTGGTGAAGGATCAGACAGACAGGTTGGATCGGGGTTGTTTTGATCTGGGTCAAACTTCAGTACAGTCAACTGTTGGGACAAAGAGTTCGGTTTCAGCTCACACCTTTCAGTTGCATCTTCAAAGAGAAGAGGCTTGTGCTGATTTTGACTTCAGCTTCGTCTTTCCACATTTTTAAACATTCCTTGTAATTTTCAGTGTTTTCAATTTTTTTTTAAATAAAAAATGCTACTTTTTCTCTCATTTCAACTTCAATTTCACATAATTTGTTTCCAGTGCATGAACATTTTTTAAACTGAACGCACCAAATTCTGAAGACTTCTTATCTCCATCTTTTGCAATTTCTGTGGGGGCCATTGTAGTACAGTGAACTCATTGTCATGTTAAAGAAACCAATTTGAAATGATTTGAGCTTTATGACATGGTGCATTATCCTGCTGGAAGTAGCCATCAGAGGATGGGTACATAGTGGTCATGAAGGGATGGACATGGTCAGAAACTATGTTCAGGTAGCCCGTGGCATTTAAACGATGCCCAATTGGCACTAAGGGACCTAAAGTGTGCCAAGAAAACATCCCCCACACCATTACACCACCACCAGCCTGCACAGTGATGGATCCATGTTCTCATTCTGTTTACGCCAAATTCTGACTCTACCATTTGAATGTCTCAACAGAAATCGAGACTCATCAGACCAGGCAACATTTTTCCAGTCTTCAACTGTCCAATTTTGGTGAGCTCGTGCAAATTGTAGCCTCTTTTTCCTATTTGTAGTGGAGATGAGTGGTACCCGGTGGGGTCTTCTGCTGTTGTAGCCCATCTGCATCAAGGTTGTGCGTGTTGTGGCTTCACAAATGCTTTGCTGCATTCCTCGGTTGTAACGACTGGTTATTTCAGTCAACGTTGCTCTTCGATCAGCTTGAATCACTCGGCCCATTCTCCTCTGACCTCTAGCATCAACAAGGCATTTTCGCACATAAGGACTGCCGCATACTGGATGTTTTTCCCTTTTCACACCATTCTTTGTAAACCCTAGAAATGGTTATGCGTGAAAATCCCAGTAACTGAGCAGATTGTGAAATACTCTGGCACCAACAACCATGCCACACTCAAAATTGCTTAAATCACCTTTCTTTCCCATTCTCACATTCAGTTTGGAGTTTAGGAGATTGTCTTGACCAGGACCACACCCCAAAATCATTGAAGCAACTGCCATGTGATTGGTTGATTAGATAATTGCATTAAGGAGAAATTGAACAGGTGTTTCTAATAATCCTTTAGGTGAGTGTAAGTTGGGCTATTATGGATAAGGGTAATGCTTTATTTTAGTTTCAAATTCATTATTGGAACTGAACTGAACTCTTCAAGTCCATTCTCAGACTCTGCACCCAAAACTCTACCCGGTAGTACACAAGTAGAGTCTGAATACTCTTACTGCATACTGAATTGTGAAATGGCCTATTTGAAATGTAGTTTTGGGCAGAGTTTAGGTATTTGGTCCCACTTTAACAGTGTAAAATGTGATTGATTGGTATTCCTACATTGCAAAACATTTTCATAGCCAATATAGCCAACCTTTGCTGACTAGCTTTAGAATGATCTTGAACTGTATCAGAACAAGTTTAAGACCACATAGACTAGTATACTCATGGACCACTATGGAACCTACCTGGACTACCGAGGCATCACACGGATATAAGGCCACATGGTAACATAAAAGTGGTATGGTTTTAATGTTGTAAATCATATTCTATTGTCATTACATTAAAAATCAAACATTATTCAACTTGTATAATGTTGTACATAACATTTCTATCATGACTGAAAGGGTTTAGGCTGAAGTAAAAACATACTTACATACTAACCCATTTTAATAATAACACACAGGAATTCAAAGAAAAGCAGCATCAGTTCTACAACATATGACTCAATATGTAAACAAAAGAAAAACTACAAACCATAACAGTTCATATGAATCATTCCTGAGTCCTGTAATTTTCAAAAAGTAATGTTTTATACCTCTTTTTAAATGTTTCTATTGTGTAGGAGCTTTTTAATTTATCGGTAAGGTTAAATTATTGTACTATAGTCTACTTCTACCATATTTGAATTATTGTGTAGAATTATGGGGTAATACTTATAAGTCTATCATAAGTGAAACCTGGCTCAGCAAAAATTTCATTTTACTCATTATAGCCGCAGTTTTAGCTAACTTTGTCAGGGCGTGCGGCTGGGGAAGAATGTCTCGGACACTCGGACTATCAGCACAGGATATCCACAGGGCTGTGTACTTTCTCCCCTGCTCTTCTCCCTGTACACCAACTGCTGCACCTCCAGCCACGACTCCGTCAAACTGGTTAAGTTTGCGGATGACACCACCCTCATCGGACTCATCTCGGACAGCGATGAGTCTGCCTACAGGAGGGAGGTGGACCGGCTGGTGTCCTGGTGCAGCAGCAACAACCTGGAGCTCAACGCCCAGAAGACAGTGGAGATGATTGTGGACTTCAGGAAAGTCACAGCCCCCCTGCCTCCCCTCACCCTGACGGACTCCCCCATCACCACTGTGGACTCTTTCCGCTTCCTGGGCACCTGCATCACCCAGGATCTCAAGTGGGAGCCGACCATCAGCTCCCTCATCAAGAAAGCCCAGCAGAGGATGTTCCACCTGCGGCAGCTGAGGAAACTCAAGCTGTCAGTCAAGATGATGGTGCAGTTTTACACTTCCATCATTGAGTCCATCCTCACCTCCTCCATCACTGTGTGGTTCGCTGGGGCCACTGCCAGGGACAGACAGAGACTGCAGCGTATTGTGCGCTCTGCTGAGAAGGTGATTGGCTGCAGCCTTCCATCTCTACAGGACCTGTACGTCTCCAGGACTCGGGGGCGAGCAGGCCGTATAGCAGCTGACACTTCTCACCCTGGACATGGACTATTTGAGCCACTTCCCTCTGGCAGGAGGCTACGGTCCATTGGGACCAGAACCTCTCGCCATAAGAACAGTTTCTTCCCCTCTGCTGTTCGTCTCATGAACACTTTATAATATCTGCACTAAACTGGACACTTAATAACACTGGTCACTTTAATAAGCCATGTTTGCACTGTT